>NC_134455.1:278325146-278627146 GCF_047948215.1 Lycorma delicatula | reverse complement strand
TCATGAGTTGCAAAAATTAAATATGTTAAGTATATTTCGTTTATCTATAATTTGTATCAAAACAATGCCAATTAACGCTGCAATAAACCTCTGGTAATTTTGTGACCTTCAATTATAAGTTGAAATAATATTTAACCGCGTCCACCCTAACTTTGTGATGTTTTATTGAATTTCTCAATTTTTATTTCAATAATCTGTCTGATTCAACTGATTTTATCGGATTCACGCATACTATAAAGAGAGTTTTACTACTGATACACGAAATAATGATGATTATCAAGTAAACCGAGTTTTTTCTCAGACAAGGCTGTTTAGTTTGAGAAAATTTTCTGTCATTCAAAGAACTAAACTTTTTTATGTTCTAGAAGTCTAGTCACGTCAAATTAAAACTTAAGTTGCCAGAAACGTGTTTGAATTTTTATGGGATTTTAAATTCTGGCTTTATTGTAAATTGCTGTGTGATTCCTGTTCACAGATGGAATTTCTCTATTAATAGTTACTTTCATTGAAATAACTATTAAAAATTTTTGTTTTTTGCTGGACATTGAATAAGTTACTGTTGAAAAAAGTAATGTTAAATTTGATGAGCATTTTCTCTTTATGAGGAATAGAATCTTACGTGTGAAGCGTTTTTTTTTTTTATGATTACCCTTAAACTTTAATTCAACCTGTTTTTTTTTCTCACTAGAATCATTGAAGTTACATTTATTTAAAATTCAACTGTAGATATGGTTTCACAAATTGCACTAGGATTCCGCTAGGATACGGTTATAACTTCAAAGTTCCCCTTGTATGTACATAAGTTTGGTTTTGAATGTGCAATAGGGACCACAGTGGCAATCTTGAATTTTTTTTTATCCTAAATATTTTATCTATATGATTTTATTTAAAATAATAGTAGGAACTATATTATTTCTACTTGTTACGTGTACTGTAAAAAAAAAATTTTAAAGATATTGGTTGACAGTTAAAGAGTGAAATTCTAAATAAACGACTCTGATATTTATAAATTTTAAATAAAATTTAGATAGATTACTCGAACTACGTACTTTAAATCTTTTTTCACTTTCTCGTTTCTTTAAGAAGTATAGTTCATTTAATAAACCATTTGAGTACGAGGTGTAATCATCATATTCAAATTTCAAATATTCGTGAAATCCGGTATTTTTCTCACGATCTTAAAAACAATGTCGGTTTAAATTATATGTTTATTTGATGGTTATATGAATATGTAGGTAGCCATTATTTCAAACGTTACCTAATTTTCTGAAGGAAAAAATCGATGACTGATAATTTTATGAATTCTTTTTGTGAATGTATTGAGTTTTAGAGAGAGTTTGTTTTTCAATCAAGAATCACGCATATATTATTAAAGATAAACATGAGCATTAAAAATGAATTGCTGTACTTTTTAAGGCAATGAATTAATTTGAATTTTTTTAACATTTCTTTCCGAAGTATTATTTTACACACTTATATCTGGTTTTAGTACTAAACTTAATTGTTTTACATAATTTTATTAGCAAAAATTTTATTTATTTTCAAGTTTGTAAAAAAGTGTAGGTAACGAAGTAAGGATGAAATCATAAGCAGACTGGCTGTACCGTTCTGGGAACGGTACAGCCGGGCCCGGTTACCCTCGCCTCTGAAGTTAGAGGCAGGAAAATTAAAATAAGAAGATCCAGAACCGGCGGACCGACCTGCCATGCCGGATCTACTGCCGGCAGGCGGGGAGGCCCGTTAGAGTCGCAAGGACACGCCCCTGGACCGAGTCATGCTTGACTGCAGATCCTGTCCAGGGGTGTGGAGAGAGAAAAAAAAGAAAAAAGGAGGTTTTTTTTTACCAAGAGTATCTTAAACTTTTTAATCAAACAAATAATTTTTCATTTCACGAACTATTTACATAACATGTAAAAGAAGAGGAAATAGTTTAATAAACCCAGATCGTAAACTGCTGTATGACCTATCCAAGATTCTTTTTTTTATCTAACGTCAGCAGCCATTCATTAACCAACGTGAGAACGCTGATTCAACAGAATAATCTTGTAGTGTAAATAAATAACAACTATCCGTACTTCCGTATTAGGCGAGCTATATTACAATTTAGGAATACTGTACTCTAAATTATAGTTTTTTTTAAGTGTAGCAATTTCTGTGTGAATAAATTGACTGATTATGATAGATTTAGGTTAAAAAACTCTTTTTGGTCACCGTATTGGCAACCAAAGTGTTCTGTACAAAATTTATTTTCAAATAAAATAAATCTATTAAAAAAAGTCGAAATCGGGAAAAAACTGAATATAAATCTTCAAAATTCACTTTTGTATCATCAATAAAAGGAACATGCTGCATATTACATACTTTTTTCTTTCGGTTTTTTTCAGTTTATGTATGAACATTCATTGACTATGTACTATGTACGTACGTGTGTGTGCCGGCTATTTTACCTTATATTTTATTGCAATTGAAATGATGACATGAAAATACTCTACTTCACGTTTATTAATATTTTACTACATTATATGTATTATATGTATATGTATACCTTGTTATAAAATGTGTGTGCGTGTGTGTGTGTGTGTGTGTGAGAGAGAGAGAGAGAGCACTCTTTTATTATTTTATTAATATACAAATAAGCAATTACTACCATTTGTTTTTATATATGATAATTTCCTTATTAGACAGATTATGTGTGTGCTGTTGGACGTAAGTTTTCATTGTTATTGTGTCTATTGATTTGTGAAATTCGACTGTTAACAAAATTTCTAAGTTAATAATAGTGAAATAGTATTATAATAGTATACCAAGTATTCTTTGTCATATTGTGGTGGTGGCAGTGCGGTGAGGTGGTGATACATGTTCTGTACATTAAGATAATTCAGTACTCACGTGCCGGGCTTTGAACAGCAGTTCATATCTAGGTTAAATTAAATAATTTCTTCGACACATCCATTGGAAATATTATTTTAAAGTTCTGTTCTATTTCAATATTTGAGATGACGATTTGTCCAGTCCATCAGACATCATTATTGTTAAAGCGTACCTCGGTAAGCATTTATTTGTTTCTTTTTAAGTCCAAGATATGCAATTATTAAATTATTATAAATTATTTACACACCTCAACATTAGTTTTTGTATTACAGTCATAAGTTTTTGGGTTATTTTTATAATTCCGAGTAGGTCTAACTAGTTATGGTTTATTTATAGATTGGAATTTTTATGTTTTTATAACTTAATCTCCATATAACCAAAGAGAAAACGATTTGAATTTGACTTTTATTTTAATTTTAATGTATTATTTTAATTGGTTTCTTCAAATCATCAAAATAGGTACTAGTATTAATATACAATGTTACTGAAAAAAAGATTATAAAAGTAACGATTTATAACAAAAAATTATCTTACAAAAATAGGGTAATAATAAAAAAATAACGGTTAAAATACACGGAAGAAATGAGCTCATTAATTAACGGTATTTTTTTTTAATATTTCCTATTTTTCCATGCAGCAATGTATTTTTAATTGTTCGCAAATAACGAGAGAGTTGTGATACCATACGTAAAGCATCATCCTGAGATCAATTATATTTTTATTATTACAAGAAATAATGTAAATCCTTAGTTAAATTATTAATTCAGATTTTGTTCAAGTGATATGAATTTCTACGTTATCTACGATTTTTCTATAATTTTATAATGATTAGTCATTTTTGGATGTCTGAGATCACGATCTAGATTATCCTACTTAATAATACGACTGGCAAAGTTGCATCGTCACAAAGTTTTTGCCGAAAACAAAATACATTTGTTTTCCAAACAGAATATAAATTCTTCTTTGGTTAAAAGAAATTAACACAGTAAATAAAGAAATAAACTTTAATTAAATTAATACCGTCATTGTAATAAAATCTCCTTTTATTTTTAATTGAAATAAATAAATATTCTATTTGCTAAAAACAAATACAAATCACTTTTATAATAAAATATACGCATATTTTAAATGATCTTTTAATATTAGATAACAATTGATATAGTTGTTTTAATTTGAATTAAAATTATCATTTTCAACTAACTTGCTCTCGACGAAGAAAATCAAAGAAGACTATTTTCCATAAATATGGAATTTTATTGTCTATTTTAACAGAGTCCAAATGAGAGTCTGTAGCTATTTCAGTATGTCTCCAGACTTTACCAATTACTTTAGACCCGGATTTATTATTTTGTAAAGTAATAT
Organism: Lycorma delicatula; assembly: GCF_047948215.1. NCBI lineage: Eukaryota > Metazoa > Arthropoda > Insecta > Hemiptera > Fulgoridae > Lycorma > Lycorma delicatula. The sequence continues at coordinate 278,622,913 of NC_134455.1, read as the reverse complement.
GTTTAAAATAGTAGGTAACAATGAAAAGTAATTTGAATGAAAAAGGCTTTTGTTTTTAATTAATTTGTAAAATCTATCTGTAGGTACCAAATATTGCGAAAAAATGATACTATACCAAACATCAAAAATGTAATTATATCATAGCAGATGTAATACGAATGAAAAAAGTTAATTTGGAAAATTATCCCTATAAAGAAAATTTCATTTTTAAAAAAGGTAAATAAATAATTATTTTTAAATAATTAAAAAAAAAACGTTTTCCACGTGATTAAAGAAGTAAAAAAAATTATTACATAATTATACTAACTCGGTTATCTGGCGTTGTCCGGCTTTGCATAGAGTACAAGAGGCTTCATTTAAGAATTTTTATTTATTATGTACATATGAGAGAAGGATGGGGAGGGATTAGTAGGATTAGTAGGGATTTGTCGGATGGCATTCCGACAACAGTTTTATTTATCTCAATGCTTTTACTGCTAAGCTTGACGGTACACTAAGTTTTTCGTTTGTCTGTCCGGAATACAGACAAATAAATTATTTGGGATGGCACTCTTGAGCAAGCTCCTCTTAAAGTTCCAATGCAAAATTTCCAAAATTATTAATTTTTTAATGCCTTTTTTCCAGCATAATCATTTTCCCAATATTATTATTTTTCCACTTCTGCAAAAAAAAAAAAAAAAATTTCGATTAAATCCTACTAATCAAAAATCATCGATGTTCATAGTAACGACTATATTTTATTGCTAAATTTTTGTAAATTTAATCGTATAATTTGAGTCTGGTTAGAGGCTATACTAAGCGAGTAAAACGAGTAAAGGAGAAGTTTTTCAAAATGAAATGTTTATAACAATTTTCTTCTTGTTTGGAAATTTCAGGGTGCAAAATTCATCACGACTGGAATAAAAATGTAGATCTCTATAAAGTACAAACAAACAAATATAAAATTTGTTTATATATAGAAGATAAACAGATATCATTAAAATTACATCAGAATCATAGGAATCGTTTTTTGAGAATTTCAGTTTTAAAATATCTTAATTTAGTGGTTGTACCTACTATTTAAAATTAATAGCTTTTGTGAATGTTTACTAGTTATGAAATTTTAATTACAGGAGTTAGTACCACAAGATAAATTAGTACGATAATGGTTCTTTTAAAATTCCAAAAACATTCCTCAAAAGTATTATTTGATATATACTTTAGGAAAAAAAACGTAATTTTCTTCCTGATTAAGTGATACTACACTTCACAGATGTAAACAGGTCTTTTCCTACTATAACCAACATTCTTGAGACCTCCAGCAGATTTTTTTTTAAGTTCTAAGGTAACCCATCAATACTAAACTTAACACATTTTTCCTCAAGTAAGTTTAATATCTCGTTCTGGCTAATCAATATTATTTATATTTGTGTAAAAAGACAATATAAATTAGTTGAATCATAACTGTATCATTATTTTCCCTATCAGTAATTAGTACCTCTTTCTTCAGAGGGGGTCTTTGATCTGGATTTCTTAGGAGGGAGTAACATAATCATTAAAACATTCGTAACCATGTGGTTTAAAGACACATTTTCAGAGGACCAATCCGCACACGCCGCCTAGAATACCCAACTAGTATCTAACAACAAACTGCTTCTATAATTTAACACTTCATATTATTAAAGATAAATTAATAATAGGCAGAATAACTTTAAAATACTAAAAATTAATTTTGTTTTACTTTTATGGAACTCACATAAATCTTATTTTAATTAATATACAATTTTAATAACACGATAGAATTTCTTCTGAATCTAATAATTGTAAATTTTTCTTTTAGAACCATTTTTTACATTATAGTCAACATATATTAAAATAATAGATCTAATACTAGTTTATGCATAAACAAACACAAAAAAACTTCTAAGCGTACAATATTTTACAACAGCTACCCAATTACAATGAAGTAGGTAGAAAAACCTTATTTAAAATTTTACTGAATAAGTACCAAAAATCTTGAAAAAACGGAGAAAAAATTTATAAAGCTTTGTGCAGTGTAAAATCTTAATTTTCAATATACTCAGTCTACTAAGAACAAAGAATAATGCGGAACCAACATTTTTGAAAATTCGTATGCATATATTAATAAATATATTGTTATAACTATTGTTCTGTACACAGTGCATCAGTGATTAGATTAGTGAACTGATGTTCGCTACAGAAGCCAATATGTCATCATTACTCAAGGCCTACCACGTATTTAATCGAGTTCATCTGCGAAAAAATTGCTAGAACTTTAAAAAAACTTTATTTGATTCTATTTTTTTATGGTTGCAACAGCTAAGCCATATAAATGCGAGATATTAATGGGGACCATCGGGTCAGACAAATTGTATCAGATTTAAATCTGTATTCACAATATATAATAAGTTAGAAAGCTATGCTTAGAAAAAAAATGTTTATCACTAATCAATCTTTATCAATTTTTATTAATCTATTAATTTGAATTTTATTTTTAAAAAAACAATGCGTTTTATGTCAGTCATTCTATGTATTGTTTAAGATCTCGTTTTCAGTACAAATTTCCACTTTTTTCTCACCATAAAAAATTTGACTGATTTTTTTCTTAAAACGCAGCCGCTACAAAAATGTTACTAAGAAGAAAGTTAATTCTGATAATCAAGAATACTCTACAGTCTGCTTTAACTTTGTACGTGCAGTATTGCTGGGTTAACTATTTTTCGATTGAAAGAAGAGGATTGAACTCACTAACACATGGTTGCGTTTCTTTTCCGCTCCGTCTTTGCGTTCTTTTTTTCAAAGTTTCTTAGTTTTCTTGTTCGGTTTATTTGTTTGTGTTGTTGGTTCATTAGTTTTTTTATTACTTCGTTGTGTTCTTTTGAAGTTTTTAATTGTTTTTTGGGTTTTTTAAAATTATTTTTCTGAAATCTTGGTGGTAACCTAGATTTACCCTGGACCCTACCTGGACCCTAGCAACCGTTTCTGTTTACGTACATAAACAAGTTTATTTACAAGCCGTTCGATGTTTATTTTTTCGTAATTTTCTTGTTAAGTGTGGTTTATTTTCTTCTTTTAAATCATATTTATTGGAGATGTCTGGTTCTGGAATTAAGCAGGAACCATTGCCGAATTCCCGTGATGACTCTACCTTACAACTGGGAAAAGCGGTGAGAAAGGCTTCCCGCGATAGTTTACGGGACTCGAGGCGTGGAGTGGTGGTTACTGAATGTTCCTCGTCCGTTTCTTCAGGGGAGAGCGGAGGACAGCAAGTATATGAGCAGAATTTTCCGCTCTTGACCAGGGGAAGATCTGCGTTGCAGGAGACTGAATTACCCGTGTCTGTGACTGAGTCTATGTCTGTTTCTACTACCGGAAACATAAGGGCTGGCAACGAACGGCGCTCGAAACAAGGAGAAAGAGCGTATGCTCAATCACGTGTTGAGGAAAGCCTACCATGGGTTCTTCCGGAGTCTATTTACTCATCGTACGGCGATCTTTCTGGCGCACCTCTGGGTTCTAGTGAAGTGGATATGGGGGCGGACTTGGAGGGAGAGTTGAAATTCTGTAATAAACGACCGAAGTCTCAATCCACGTCGTTGTCTGCCCAAAAAGAAGGCTCCGGATAGATGATGGTACCAGTGAAGCATTGAACGGAGAGTCAGAAACCTCGTTGGCTGTGCCGGAGGAGATGGACCTCCAACTGTCACTTGAAGAGAGACCCCAGATTGCACCGGGTTCTGGTGTTATAACGGCTCTTCGGGAATTCTTTGGGGCGGTAGAAAAGGTGTGTGGTTTGGTACAAGAACTCCCAATCACGAGACAGAACATCAAGAGTGCTTTAGAGCAAATGTTGGAGGTGGAGAGAAGGCTGTCGGTTGTGGCATGGACGCCCCTGTTGGAGGCTCCGGCAGTGGAGGTGGGTGCTTCTGCCTTTCAGCGATTTGATTTTGGGACACAAAAAGAGGCCACGAATTAAATGACATTTTGTCTCGATCGCTTTCTGACGAGGAATTGGTGGAGGCGGTGAGCAAACCCTGGCCGAATAGCGTGATGGCTCATGTGACCCGTATGGCTGAGAAGTCGTCTACTACGATGGATACGTGTCGTTTCTTAGAACTATCGAAGTCTATGCCTGACGAAGGTCATGGGATACGTTCTGGAGCAGCCGCTGGGGGCATCATGGAAAGCGGTTCCCGATTTCTAGGCCAGGAGACGACTAAGCAATCTTCACGGAATTTCATCATCTTTTTTGATGCCGGGCTGAAGAGAGAGTGACTCTCATGACGATCCTGAGCGCCTTGCGGAACATTGGTCGTGAAGCGGTCGACCCCATTTCCTTTATTCCACTTGATCAGCTTGAAAAATGTGTTGAGCGGCTGGTCCTGTATTTTTTCACAAAGAGGGCTCTGGAATCAAAGTGGTAGATAGACAGACTTCTACTGGGAGAGGTGATGTGCAATTCTGTTCTCCTTAAGTGCGTCCAGAGTTACTGTGTGTTGGTCTATTGCCAGTAATTTTTTGGCTGCTAGTCGTGTGTGAATATTTCAGCAGTATCAAGGCTTCACTGATTATCAGACTGTTGGCACAGTTAGCACTTACCTATTTTTAACTTGTCATTTCTTACTTCTGCGAAGGTAAAAGGGTTGCATTTATACGACGCATACCCGCCTCATTGCGGCTGAAAGATGGCAACGTCTCCTGGTCGTAAGACCCTATAACAAGCCAGGGATTTTCCCTAGTCGTGCTTACGCTCTCTTCAGAGCGGGGGCCGTTATCTGTGGTTTTGTGCCGTACGTTCACGTATTGCACCCAATCATTCCAGTAAAGTTAAGAGGTACAAAGAGTGACAGGGGAATACAGCTGCCCGTGCTTGCTGCGGGCAGTCGCCACATTAGTGGGCTTGCCAAGATTTTTCGGTTAGGAGGAAGACGCGACGATCTGTTAGTTCTGCTAGGTGTCAAGGAATCTTCGGCCATAACCGAGTTCCAAGAGCTTAGGAAGTCCAGGCGGAAAAGGAAGCCTGAGCCCGTGCCATAAACGAGCTCCTCAGAGGATGAGGTAAGCGAGATGGATACGGGTGCATCCACCCAGGTGAAACCCACCCCGGCAGTAGAGGCTTTCAAGAAGGCGATGGGCAGAACTGATAGTTCTGCCCCCCTGGCTAAAGAAGCGCTTCCTGGCGGCGTTAGTGTAGGGACGAGGAAGACAAATCTTCCCCATCTAGCCAACATAAAAGAGGCTTTTACGGCGGTTTGTGAGGGTTTCGAAGCTTTATCCTCCAAGCCCAAGAAGGTGAAAGCAGCTGCAAATGTGGTCCAAGCCCAGGCGCTATGCTGACGTGCTTAAGACCAAGCGCGAGGCCAGCAAGGCGGCTAATATGCCGGAGGTCCTATTCGTCAAGAAGGTAGAGAGCTCGAAGCCAAAAACTGAAGCGTGATTTCCGGGCAGCCCTTCGTGGTGACTGGAATCAGCTAAAGATCGGGGATGTAAAGGAGACCAGCAAAGGGCTGGTAGTCGTTGCAGAATGTAAGGAGACAGTCCAAATCATCAAGGAGCCTCCGGCAGGCCAGAAGCTTGAGATGAAGGTAGACCCCAAGCGTTTGAGTATGCCCCGTGTCATAGTGTATGACATAGAACGGAGCCTCTCCGATGACGAGTTTCTGTCTTTCATCCGAGAGCAGAACACTGACTAGGACGAGGCTACGTTTAAGGATCAGTGTAGGCTCAACTATAAGACTGGTCTCCATCAGAAGTTCGTGTCAGAGGAACGAATCTTCATTGACTTCGCATCCTGTCGAGTCAAGGAATACCTTAATCTGCAGCGATGCTTTAAGTGTAGTTGGTTTGGCCACAGGGCCAAGTTCTGTAAGTATACGTTGGTCTGCGCGCATTGTAGCGAGGAGGGCCTCGCTACAGAAAGAGGCTCCGTCTTGCGTTAACTGCAAAAGATTGTGGTCATAGATTAAGTTATAGGCACTCAGTAAATAGTAAGGAGTGTGGTTGCTACTTGAGAGCGGTTGAGATGCACTTCCACTCTATAGATGGTTAGGTTCGGTCACTGAATGCTCAGGGAGCCTATGCGGTCCAAGTTGAGTAAAGTGAGGTTGTTGAGAAACGGAGACACGATGTTCGTCTTCTACAGCACACGTATGTGGTTAAGGATGATCTGTCGGGTTTTTCAAGCTAGAATAAGTTTTTCATTGGTGATAGATTCGCCGTACTGTGCAGGAAGTCGATTGATAGTATCTTCATAAGGCAAGCTTCTGACACGCATCACGTTGTTGTTAAGCTTGCCGTGAATGGTTTGGACCTTGTTGTTAGTTCGTACTTTCAGTACAGGGATCCCACTGAACAGCACTTGGAAAGACGGGATAGAATTTTTAGGTTGGTAGCCGGTCGTCCTATTCTTATAGGAGTTGATGCGAACGCCAAATCGCTTCTTTGGCACAGTGGGATCACGGATGATGGCGGCGAATTAATCGAAGGAGAGTTGACGGACATTTCGTTAATTTATGGTAAAGTAAATAAAAATGGATCGGCAGCTGTGCGTGAATATTGGAGAAATCCCTCTTTCATAAGTAATATTCTAATTGCTGTTGAAACCTATTTTACAAGAAATGGCGATGTAAATTATCGAAAGCTCTTACTTGGGCAAGAGAAAATCCTCATGAGAGTGCTACAAGTCATTTCCATGTACTTTTTCGTTTAACGTGTGGTGTGGTGTTTTTGGTGATAATCTCATAGGCCCTCTTTTCTTACCGCCAAGGCGCAATGGAGAGCGTAACTTACATTTTTTGTAAACAAATCTGATAGAACTCTTTGGAAGATATGCCCCTTCAGAGGGAGTGAAACTATTATCACCTGCTCACTACTGTCGTGACTTGTGAATCATTTAAATAACACATTTATTAAACAATGCATTGATCGAAACGGACCATAAACTGGCCACCTCGATCTTTCGATCTGTCGCCAGCGGACTTTTTCCTTAAGTGTTGGATGAAGCCGTTAGTCTATTGCGCTGGTATTGGCACACAAGAAGAATTGAGACATCGTATAATAGAAACTGGAGCTGCTATTAGGAATAATATTGATGCTATTAGACGTGCCCGGCTAGCAAGGATTCGCCGAGCTGAACTATGCATTGAACAGGATGGCGGCCACATTCAGTAACTGCTGTCAAGAAATGTTTGCAGCTTTATCAAGTAAACCATTTTGATATTTAATAATTTAAAAAAAAAGTTTGTGCTTTTATTTTTCTTAAATCTATTTTTTTGTAATTCTTCATTTTTCTGTTATTAATAAGTTTTCTATTTGTTTTCATTTACATATGTTGTTCAAACATTTATGAACATTTTTTATGTTTATCGATTTTTTTAAATCACTTTTCCGATCCGGTTTGTGTTTTGTTTCTAATTAAAGTTGAACATCTCAGATTTGTGTTTAATTATAATAGACGTTATATACATCAATTTTCTCAGGATTAAATTATCTACATAGTAAACTAGAAATTTTTGTTTGTTTATCGGTGAATTAATTATTTTATTGCCAACCTAAAAAATTGTATTTTTCGTCAAAAAGTTTTTCAACGAGTGGAAAAGTTCCACTCGTTGAGAAAGCTTTAAATGAATGGTCTTCTACCATTACTAATCGAGGAGTAAGTATCAGTGGTTCTGTGCTAAAACAAAAAGCAGAACAGCTTGCAAAGTAATTGGAACACTCTGATTTTAAAGTAACAGACGGTTGGTTGTCGCGTTGGAAATGGAGACTTGAAATAAAATTTAAAAAAGCTCACGGTGAAAAGGCAAGCGCCGATACTGACAGTGTCGAATCATGGAAGAGTTCTAAACTTCCTGGTGAACTGGTAAACTTCCGGGTGAAGAAATATTCACCCGATGACATCTATAACGCAGACGAAACGGGCCTGCTTATCGCGCTACGCTGGATGGCTCAAAAACCAATGGATCGAATAACTGTGCTTTGTTGCACGAATATGTCTGACAGTGACACGTTAAAACATCTTGTTATTGGTAAAGCAGGTAAACCACGATTTTTTAAGTGGTTTAGGATGGAGAGTTTAATTGTACACTACAACTTTAATAAAAAAGCCTGGATGACAAGTCTAATATTTCTTGACTGGCTGAATGCTTGGAACAACGAGTTACAGAAAAAATCAAGAAAGATTTGCTTGCTTATTGATAACTGTGCTGCTCATCCTAATGTAGATTTACGAAAAATTCAAATTGAGTTTCTGCCACCAAACACATCAAGTTTAATCCAACCGCTTAACATAGGAATAATAAAAAAATTAAAATGTATTTACCGAAGTAAACTAATAAGTTACATTTTACAAGAAATTAAAGGAAATACGTTGACTTCCTCGGCTACGGCTAAAGTGCGCGTGTAAATTTGATGCAGGCAAATCAGTTCGTAGCCGATAGTTGAGGTAAAGTGAAAATTAACACTATCAGAAATTACTTTGCCAAAAGTGGTTTAAAAGTCAATGTCGACGATGTACTGATACAATCGATGCTGATGACAATCATTACGTTTTTTGTAGCACCAGGTTCAAAATTTTGAAGAGTTTTCAAATATAGACAAAGGAATACAATATTATGATGAGAGTGAAACCGGAAGTAATTAAACACATTACTGGTTCTCAACAACTGGACGAGATTGAAGAAGATGAAGATAAACCGATGTCAAATGCGTATCTACACGATGCAAAAAAGTTAACTGACAGACTTCAGCAATATTTTATACAAGAAGGCAGTGAAGGAAGCCCGCTAGAACTTCGAGTCTGTGCGAAATTAGTAGAACGCCAAGTATTAAACGGTAGACGACAAAGCAAAATATAAAACTTTTTCAAAAACTTTTAACAAGTAAGACACATTAATATATTTTTTTTTATTTTACTGATCATAAATAGCAGTCATTGTTATATTTTGTAACTCTACTTTTTTATCAATCGTTTTGTTTTATTTGTTTTATTTATATTATTTTTTTTATTTATGTAAGATTACAAAAACTATTCAGTAATGCATTGTACCAGAACAGTAGTTCTTTTTAATTGTAATAGGTCTGTTTTTAGATGTAGCTATGTAGTGCAAAAGGATAGTAACATTGTTCATTGTAGTTACATTGTTCACGTAATTTTAACATTAGAAATAATATACAGAATAGTAAATCGCTAATTCGACTTTAATAATTAGAATACACCCGTATTCCGTATTTTTGCATAGCTCCTCATTTCTCGTAATATCGCTTAATAGAGCCAGCCGTTTAATAGGGCCATTTAGTCCCCGTCCCGAAGTGTCCGATTATCCGGAATCTACTGTGTGTATTTATATATATATAAACTAGCAGACCCGGCAATGCTTCGCTATTGCTAGATTTAAATATATATGTATATATATATATATATATATATATATATATATGAAATGAACACAATTAAAAGTTTGATAAAACATTTACAAAATTAATATTAAGGAACTTCACAAAATGTAACCTTTCCCTTTGACCCTTTTCCTTTTCCCCATCTTCATTTTTCCTATTTTCATTTTTACCACATTCCCTATCCCTTTACACTATTTATATTTTCCCCTTTTCCACCCCCTTTCCCTTTCCTTCCCCCATTTCTCTTTCCCTTATTGCCTTTTTCCCTTTACATTTCCTTTTTCCGTTTTTCCTTTTCCCCTTTTTTCCAATTTTCCCTTTCTTCTCTTTTACCTTTTTCGATTTTTCCCTTTTCAGACTTTTCTTTTTCTACATTTTCCCCTCGCGTAAATCGGTTCAGTAGTTTTTTGGTCTAAAGTGGACACACGTATCGGAAACGCTGAAATTGAGTCGTAAAATATTTAGTATAACGTGTGTTGCTTTTACGTCCAATAGACAGCGCTGCTTTTCAAAAAAAGCATATTTTTAGTAGGTACATAAAAACATACGCGTATTCGTATGCAACGTTGTGTCAAAATTTCAAAGCAATCGGTGAAGAACTTTCGGAGATTTAAGATTTTGAACAAACGAACGTTTTACATATATATATATATATATATATATATATATATATATTATATAATGTAACATTTAAAATAATATGAACAGTGTTGTAAACCTTACATTTCTTTATATTATAGAAAAAAATGTTTGTCTCTGGACTAATGGAGTAAAAAGAAAAAAAAGCACAGCAAAGGTGAAGTTCTAGGCAAAATGTTAATGAGCTGCAGTAAAAGTAATTACTGCTTGCGATATAACTAATTATATCCATCAAATACACTCACTTAATAGAACACATTGTCAATTATGAAACATTGAGTATGATTAATGAAAATATTACCGTACAAATGAGCCTTTACCCAAGCATGCTCCAGTATACGAGCAGGTATTAAGTATACATATTTACTATTAAGTAAGCTAATATCAACTGAGTAGACAATATAATTACATATAACAAGTATATGTGTTCACACACACACACACATATATATATATTTATATATATTTTGAAAAACAAGGTTACGTTCTAAAACAGCTTACAAAAATGTTATTTAAAATCTAAAGCTAGTTGACCATTTTGATTGTAGAACACTATAATATTATTATTGTAGTAGAAAACCTACGCGTAAACGTTTTTTCCAGTTTTTTCGCTTTTAAATTCAACAAATTTTGTTGGAAAATTAATATTATAATATTAAGTAAATTTATTTGAATAATAAAAATAAATTATAAATATAACCTTTAATTTTGTTTCTATCTATTTATTCTTATTCTTTTAACATTGCTCAAAATAATGTCTTATCAATGGAGGGTTGATAATTAATTTTTTTTATTAAATCTTTCAGTTTATATTTTATTAGCTTGAAAAATAATGTAAATAGGTATGTTAGTGTTAATGTGATACACATCTAGGTAAGACAACCGAAGAGGGCATCTAGCTTTAAACTCATTGTAAAACAAATGAAATATATCATAAAGAAAAATCCGTGTATCAATTCTTTACGGATTTGGAAATCGTATACCAGTAAGTATATAAACGTTACATTATCTCTGACCTAACGTTGGTGATTTCACTTAATATTTTAACAAGTATGGGAAGCTGAAGACAAGGCGATGCATTGTAACGCGAATCGCATTGTTATATTGTGTAGGAGTTCTTGTCTTTTCAACCGTTACGGTTATTTACAATAGATTATTTTGGCGTCAGATACTGGTTTCTCAGATTAGTCGACTGTAAAGTTTTTCTTAAGTAATTTCAGTCCAATGCAGTCGACTTATCTACAAAGCATTAATCCTGATTTTCTTTAATTTATAATTTTACCGTCTTTAAATCAAAGTATGATGTTTTAATACATGAAGATGTTCGATGTAGTGAATTAATATAATAGATGTAGTCAATTAATATAATATTATAATTAATATAATAGATTTATTTTGTATCACAGATCTGTAAAACGAATTCTAAACCTATGCCATTAAGCTACCCGTAAGGAAAGTAGGGAAGGGACTTCAGTAAATTAATCATTAATTAATTTTTACGGTATTAATTTTTTTCTTATATTATTTTTTAGTATCAGGATTATAATCATGAAAATATTAAACCGGGTGTGAAAAATAATAAGCATAAGCTTTCCTTGTAGATATTAAATTTATAGTAATTATAAACTATAATAGTAAATATAAACAAGCTAATGGATTAGCTATTTTGGTTAAAGAAATTTTTTTCCCTACAAAGGTTTTGTACTAATCCGAATAATTTTCATTTACATACGGTGTGGTGTGTCAATCAGATTCACTGAGACCATTGCTATAACCAATAATATACCACTTGTCCCACGATTTCGATTAGGTACGTGCATTACGTATCTGGGTACGTAGTGTCGTTAAGTAATGATTAGTTACACGAAAGTTGTTAGCTAACAGTCGGTTACTTACTTTACATGGTAACTAAACACTAAGTCATGCACGGTAAGGTTAAGGCTGGAACCAGTTACACGAGTATTATCTAAAATTCCAGTTATGACGAGTTGTGACGCCTTTTTACAATGCTATAGTTATTAATGAATGGTGTTCATAGAAAACATTGCAGTGCGTACATCAGGAATAGAAGATGTTAGTTTCAAATCTTAATAAGATGGGTGTTAGTTCTCAAGCTATTAGAATGAAAGTACACCTTTGTAAGCTCGCTGTAGAATACTATTTGTTGCCGGTAAGTGTTCAAAATATAAATCAGTTAGGTATAAGTAAAAACCGTTTTAATAAGTAAACGTTTTATAAGTAAAACGTGAAGAAACCGTGTTTCTAATAGACTGCGCTATTCAGACGTGTATTCAAGAGTTACTATGCAGTAAAATGTTAAATATCAAGTTATTTAAGTAAACGATCCTAACAGGAAGAAACAGATAGCATTTCAACCTATCCTCATTTAAAGGAAAGATAATATTTAATTAATGGCCTTACTAAAGGCCGTAGTGATATTTACTAAATATAATCTGTTCATCTCGGAATATAATGCCAGTTAATGGCGTTTTCGTAATTCATAACATAAAGATGTCATTTCAGAAATAATTTGAAGCGATGTTATTGATTTCGTACATATTTTGGTACTATTATTTTAAAAATCAACAAGATATAAGTTATTTTTGTAATTTAGCAAAAAACATCACTTTTACAACAGAGTAATTATGAATTTTATTAAATAAAGAAAGAAGTAAGAAGTATTCTTTATCTCATACGTGAAGAAAAAAGAGTCGATTTTTCTATTTCATTTAAGTAGATGATAATTCATTTTAAATTCTAATAGACCAACAAAAATATTTCTAAATTATTTTGCAGTAAAAATTATATTTTAAATATGTTGTAGTTTTAATTATGTGGTGTGATTTTATCAAGGATTTGTGAACCATATCTCGCTGAATTATTTATTTTGTTTGAGATCATCATTTTTAATTTTAATGTTGTGTTCCAAATTACTGTAATATATTACTGATGATTTACATAAGGAAGATAAAAATATTTTTTATAACAAGTTTTATTAAAAGATGTAAAACTTCACACACAATTGAAAATACAGTATTTCGATAGTTACGCTTCACATTTAGTATCATACCTAATTATTTCTCATTATTATTAATCGAAAGAACTTAAAGATATACGTTTTCTTTAAAATTACGATTTGATTTATATATTATATTGTTACAAATAAATTTAAGCTTACATTATCGGAAAAAAATTCGTTTTGGATAAGCTTTTAGCATCATCACTAATCAGTTTTTATTGAAATGATATTGCCGTCCATATTTAAAATTAAGATGTAAGTACTGATACTATGTTGAAAAGCAATAATCGTAGTAAAGAGATACTAGTTTTACTAAAAATAATTAACTTGGATGGTGTCTTAAAATTATATCATGAATAAAAGAAAGAGATTTTTTAACGTTAAGGTGTCACTCTTTTGGTTTTCCAGTTTTCTGGAAACCAATCGTTCGTTGACCTGACAATCGTTCGTTGATATTTGTTCAGTCTTTATTATTCCCGTATGAGTGGTGTAGATAAGAAATCAGTTGACAGCTGAGAAAAGTAGGTCATGCTAATTTTATTTATAAAAAAAAATTAATGTCTTTAAATTAGAATAAAAAATTTTTATTAAACCGATATTGGGGTAAGTACAATCTCAATGCAAAGATCATAAAAATCAGAAATTGTTACGTTTACAAAAAAATTTATTTTTAACAAGAACAACCTTTGACTCTGGATTTTTATTTTAGCCATTCTATTAAATGATAATAATTAATTAAAACTTTAAATTTATCACCGAGAATGAAATTAAAAAGCACAACGAAACAAAAAAAAATTACTATATTGTATAGAGTCCTTCACATTGTTCAATAAAAAATTATTTACAATGATTATAATTACTGATTAACATATTTCCATTTAGTTTATAATGTTCAAACCTTTTGTTAAACAATAATTTTTTGTATCAAAATTTAACGTTTACATATATATTTTTTAGAAAAATAACAGTCGTTCATGAATTCACCGTACGTTGGCTCTTCTCCGAGTTTTTATATTTATTTTTCGTTCTCAACTACATTCTAACAAAATATTAAGTTATGTAAATTCTTCCATAAGATCTTACACAGGAAATGTTGATATTTATTTATTTCATGAGATTTTTTAATATCATAGAAAACTTCTAAATAAATGTTTCTTCTTTTATACTACCAGCTGTTGAAATTAAATTTTAATAATTACAACTAAACACTAATTTAAGATTATTGTTAATTTATGACATTTTGATTCTATCGGAAAAAAGGAAAGTTCTTTAATTTAAAGGTTTCAAGAGGAAAACTTCGCGTCTCCTTTTTTCATCCTTCCTCGCACGAAGTATCAAGAACAAAAAAGAAGAATTGCCTAAGTACGGGAAATTAGTGACACCATCTTTTGTGGTTAGCCTGAAAAAAAAGGCTTTCACATGCTTTCGCGCGCCAAGTAAATGCGCCCTTACGCACCACATTATTATTCTTATTTTACAAAGTAATTACATTTTCTATTATATTAAGGTCACCTTCTTAAAACCTAAAAAACATACTCTTCCAGTGCAAATTGATTAAAAGAAGTGAGTGATTGATGGTCTTTACATTGGTTGCTACAGGAAAAAGGATTTCATCCGAAAGAAAAAAGGAGCTTCATGCAAAGGTCGGAGCTTCATACATGGCATAGTCGTGATACTGAATTTCTAAATTTTATAAAGAGAGTAAAAAGTGTTTAAATTAAATTAAAATTATGTGAGATAGTTTCATTATTCGTTCATTGAAAAAGTTGCCTGAGAGATGGTTAGAAGTGAATTAGTGTAAAAAAAAACCAGAAGATAAGTACCATTTGAAATCAGATGTTATCTCAGGATCTATAATTTACTTCAGAGAGATTTAATTATTATCTTTTCAAATATAACGTTTATTTTGAGCTTACACAGCGTGTCTTTAAAACGTAAGTCAAAAAGTCTCCAAATGTACATTTACCTTCGCTGGATAGTTTTTCCCTAGTCTTTTTTTTTTTTGTCTTCAGTCATTTGACTAGTTTGATGCAGCTCTCCAAGATTTCTTATCTAGTGCCAGTCGTTTCATTTCAGTATACCCTCTACATCCCACATCCCTAACAATTTGTTTTACATATTCCAAACGTGGCCTGCCTACACAATTTTTTCCCTCTACCTGTCCTTCCAATATTAAAGCGACTATTCCAGGTTGCCTTAGTATGTGGCCTATAAGTCTATCTCTTCTTTTAACTATATTTTTCCAAATGCTTCTTTCTTCATCTATTTGCCGCAATACCTCTTCATTTGTCACTTTATCCACCCATCTGATTTTTAACATTCTCCTATAGCACCAAATTTCAAAAGCTTCTAATCTTTTCTTCTCAGATACTCCGATTGTCCAAGTTTCACTTCCATATAAAGCTACACTCCAAACATATACTTTCAAAAATCTTTTCCTGACATTTAAATTAATTTTTGATGTAAACAAATTATATTTCTTACTGAAGGCTCGTTTAGCTTGTGCTATTCGGCATTTTATATCGCTCCTGCTTCGTCCATCTTTAGTAATTCTACTTCCCAAATAACAAAATTCTTCTACCTTCATAATCTTTTTCCTCCTATTTTCACATTCAGTGGTCCATCTTTGTTATTTCTACTACATTTCATTACTTTGTTTTGTTCTTGTTTATTTTCATGCGATAGTTCATGAACTTCATCTATGCCGTTCATTGTTTCTTCTAAATCCTTTTTACTCTCGGCTAGAATTACTATATCATCAGCAAATCGTAGCATCTTTATCTTTTCACCTTGTACTGTTACTCCGAATCAAAATTGTTCTTTAACATCATTAACTGCTAGTTCCAGATTAAAAGATTAAAAAGTAACGGAGATAGGGAACATCCTTGTCGGACTCCCTTTCTTATTACGGCTTCTTTCTTATGTTCTTCAATTATTGCTGTTGCTGTTTGGTTTCTGTACATGTTAGCAATTGTTCTTCTATCTCTGTATTTGAACCCTAATTTTTTTTAAATGCTGAACATTTTATTCCAGTCTACGTTATCGAACGCCTTTTCTAGGTCTATAAACGCCAAGTATGTTGGTTTGTTTTTCTTTAATCTTCCTTCTACTATTAGAAGACTATCCCTAGTCTTAAATCAGAAATTAAAAAAATAATTGTTGAACTAAAAAAATACTTATGTTGTTGGATTAAATAATATTTTTGCCCATTCACTCAAATACTCACTTAAGATCCTTGAATAAGTTTTTACAAAAATAATTATAAATTAGTTGTTAATTAATTGATCGATTAATTATTATTAATTATCAATTAATAATTAAATAATTATAAATTTGATTACTGTTTTTACACAAAACTGAAATTTTAGAAATAAAATCTCTACATATAAAAGGATAAAATTAATTACATTCCCATTATTGTTTGATTTAAAAGAAATTGAAATATTTTTGAGAGAGCTCTTTATGAAAGATTATACTTTTACTTAGGAGCAGCAATTTTTTGATCAAGGATCAAAATGGATTTTTGAAAAATAGGTGAATACAAGGGAAAATTGAAAAAATCCCCTTTACAGAATTAAAACGTAAGATTTGAAAAATAGAGGATATTAGAGGGGGAGTAGGGGAAAGTTTCAAAATTCTTGAGTAATTTGTGGGTACTTTGTTGAAAGCCTTTGATTAGTATTTTTTGTGATCTATAGAAGGCCTTTACTGCTTAAATATAAGTTGTTGATGGAAATGTTTTATCAATTTGGAGTTAAAGATGGTTCATTGGATTTGCTTAAACATTAGTTTAACATCGTTATCAAAGGCTGGTTGTAACAGGTAACCACAAATATGACAAATCTTATTTGAGAATTGAAAAAGAACAAAGGGACTTAAAACTTAATCGGCGGATTAATTGGTAGGTAGTCTAGTGACGGGCTAGTAGATTCTTAGCTTTACCAGGTTAAAAGATTTTGCATATCTCTCAATCTTTTTTCCCAAATTTTCTCTAAAAATTTGACTTCACATTGAAAAATATGTATGGTTCATGTGACTAGACCACCATACATTTTAGCTTTTATTTACAGAGCTGCTGAACAACAGATACGGTAAATTACAGATCGGATGAGAAGAGCCAACAGCCGGATCAGCTTGTTCACTTGATCTTAACCCAGCTCATGTGGGTTGTGGGTTCAAACGAGTATAGTTTTTTTTTCAAATCTGTTTGTAGTAAGAAAACGCTAGGTTACCTTATACTTTTGCCTGTGATACCATTCGAAATTGACCCGGGATATTTGAAATAAACAGACGTGTTTCATTACTTCAAATGGCGGAGACTTTGATCATGTACAGTAAATAAATCTATGTTTAATGTTAATATTTTAAACCGATATTTAAGTTTAATAACATATTATTATCATCTACAGTATTTATAAAATTATTTAGCGACAATATTTTTATTCATTATTAAAAACATTCAAATTACTTTTTACTTCAGTAACATTCGTTATTTTTCAACTCTCTCTCTTTATTTTCTCTAACCATTACATTTGCATTAGCTTTTAACTACTGTAAATGTAAAATTTGACTATTTTGAGGAATAAAGAAGCTATTTATAGTTAACAAGGAAACAACTAGCACCCAGTTGCGGTCGCGGTTATAAAAACAAATATTTTCATAAATTTCTGCTTAGTAGTGTGTAACGGATTAATCATTAAAAAGTTCAAACCATTTTTTCAACATTAATAACTGGTTTTTATTTTTTATTTTTTTTGTGAATATTTACTCACTTTATCAATCTTGTAAAAATAAATTTTATATGTTGACGAATGTGAATAATAAAGGTATCATTCTGTTCACAGTGAGAAGTTAATTATATTAGCCAACAACAAGATAGAAAATCAAACAGGGGTCGACATATTAACTACTTCAAAAACAATATGATCACTATTATGAGATTTGCAAACGAATCTTTCGTGTTTTTATTTACTTTTCATACAGAATAATAGAATCGCATAAGAAAAAACTAACATGTCTTACATTAGGATCTTCTTCCTAACTACAAATAACCGTTAATGGATACTTCTCTTCAATTCATTCTCTTAAATTGAATTTTTTTACCTATTCCACGTTAATAAATTAATTTTTTTTTCTTAACTGTTTAATCCATTTCAGAATGAAATTACTCAGTTACATGTTTCATTATTTAGAAGGATTTTAGAAAATGACCAAACAATCACAGTTACGATTTCTTAATATTTTGAAAATTGAGAAGGGTAAAAAAACAGATAACTAATTTTTATTGATGGTTTAATAATTATAATTAAAAACGGTTTCTGCATGGGAATAAATAAAATAAGCAGATAGATATAATATACACTTGTATATACCTTCTTTTGAAGCAGAAATCAATACCTATTATTTATACGTAATATTTATATTTCCTTAATCTTCATTTACCTAGATCAGTGATTTCTAAATTTTCTCTATTTTGCAACTTTGTGGACAAATATTTCTTCAAAGCTACCACCTTATAATAAAAATGTTTTTAAAAATGAGGAAAACTAAGTTAGACATTTATATTTAATTAAATAAAATAAATATATTCTAATTGTAATATAAATTTTAAATTTTGATTTTAACTCCTTAAACTCTAAAATTTTGGGAGTTTCTTATTTAGAAAAAAATATTACTATCAGAAATTAAAAATATTTATTTAGAATTTATTAAACATTATTTATATTATCATTAATAATAATGGTAAAAATTCTTATATATATTATTATTATTATTATTATTATTATTATTATTATTATTATTATTATTATTATTATTATTATTATTATTATTATTATTATTATTATTATTTATTATTATTATTGAAGTAGTAAACAATATTTCTTATATTTAATAGAAAAATATACAGATTCAGAAGTAGCAGTAAATGCGTATATTCTTTATTCTTTAATTAAAACTTACTTATGATATTACAAAATGGAGAACTAAATTTAATTCTTTAATGACATTTATTTATTTTATAATTTACATAATGGGCGTATCAGTAATAAAAAATTATGGAAAAGTGACTTTTTTTTTTGGATGATAAAGAACAAATTCATTGAATAGATCATTTTAACTTTTCCTATAATCTGTAAAAAAAATTAATTTTTATTCAGCGCCCTCAGAAAATAATGCAAATACAATATTCTTAAAATAGCATTTCAAATTAGGCCTCAAATAGAAATGAAATAGTAAAAACAATTGCATCAAAATATTGTGAGCTTTAAATAAGAATAATCATGATAACAATTTTATTCTAACGTAATAACATAATTTTATTGTATTAATATCAAAATAATATAATTGAGTTACTTTTAACATCTAAATATTAACTACTGCAGTATAAATTAATTAACGTAAAGGAGAACTTGACGTAATGAGATTGTTTTTCCTACATTCCGCAAAATATTATTAAGTGGTTATCTTAAATCACCCTGTCCAACTATTTGCATTTGTGTCTTTTCTTTTCGTCAAAAGATCTATACCAACACATAATTCACGCTTTACTAACTACGACGATGGAAATGTAATCAGAAACCTTTTCATAAAGGCCCGTAATTCATATTAAAAATTTTGTATTTTGTGATACAGCGAAAACAGACTCATAAAATCTATAAAACTGAATCGGACACAAGCACCACATTCCTGTACGAAGTAACAAATGTGTAAATTTTTTTTTCTTTTTTTTGATAATCTGTCGCTGTGAAAATTGTTTTTAATTTTTTTAATTGCTGTTATGAATTGTAATGAGGAACTAATTCTTCATTAGATAAATCAATCTCTATAATTAATAAAATTCTAATGAGAACCTATAAATCTAAAATGGAATTAGATTTCGCTAATTCTAGATAGATATCGGATAGGTTTTTGGCTGTTAAATTTTGTCTTATATCGCCAATATATTCGGGACTGACTTTTATAAGTAACCAATTAATCCAAGATGACGGTCTAAAATTGACGGAGCTACATTAGTTGTTACTGTCATTATACACAATGATTCACGAAGAATGTAACAAACTCCCGGGACATGTTCTACTTATATTCACGGACTATAAAATACTGTAGTTTTAAATAACAAAGTCGCTGAAAGGTTAATATTAAAGCATCTTTAAACAAGTTGTTATTTAACAATAAATTTTATTCCTACAGAAAATCAATATATTCTGACCAAATAAAAATGTATGATTTTTTTGAAAATACGAAAACTGTTTAAATTTAAAATTCCGAATTTTTTAACTCAGCTTTTTTTACAAACGAGGTTACCGCTACCTATCTATTCGTGTCCAACGCTCGCCTAGAGTCTCCTAGTATCTCTTTTCTTTTTCCTGTTTAGCCTCCGGTAATTACCGTTCAGATAATATTTCAGGGGATGAATGAAGATGATATGTATGAGTGTAAATGAAGTGCAGTCTTGTTCAGTCTCAGTTCGACCATTCCTAAGATGTGTGGTTAATTGAAACCCAACCATCAAAGAACACCGGTATTCACGATGTAGTATTCAAATCCGTGTAAAAATAACTGACTTTACTAGGATTTGAAGGCTGAAAATCTTGACTTACAAATCAGTTGATGTGGGAAGACGCGTTCACCACAAGACCAACCAGGTGGGTCTCCTAGCATCTTTAGGAAAATGGAAGTGATAGCGTTCATTTTGGGTATTACTAACGTAGTGCTTGAAGATAAAAATGGTACCTATCAATCAAAATTGACATTATTTTGAAGTAATGAAGCCTAATACTTTTTTCCAGTACTCAACCGTGAGAAACGTTTTGAATAATAATGAGAATTAATTTATCGATGGACCTACGTTCCGTGAGGAAATGGAAGCGAAGAGATTACAAGAAACTGGTAAAAAGGTTATCAAAATCCAACACTAATTCAGTGAACATTTCCGAAGGATCTTGGAACTAAGAGCAAAGCACCCTCGACGTCACCACTGGAAAACGATGTCGAAGAAGTTAGTGTTGCAGTGAAAGATTTATTGGAGTGGGAAAAATGTTAGTCATTAAATGTTTGAGATTAAACTGGCATCAGATAGATGACTAAGCAGACTTAAATCCCATTCGTGCTGATCCATATCCATTAAATTAGCGTTAACAATTGAGGATCAGTTATAGTTTTGTGATTAGTGCTGAAATGGTGATGAAGAGGGGATATGTTTTTTCCAAGTGAAAATTTATTGTACAGATAATCGGAAACGAACCAACACTAAGACCTGGGAACTCTTTTGAATAATACTTCAGACAATGAATATCGACAAGAAATGGGTTTGTATCCCCATAAGGCACGGTATTTTTTATTCACTGTAAAATTCCATTTCAAAGCTTCCGTGGTGAATTAATAAATGAATTTATCAAGCAAAAAAAAATTTCTAAGAAGATGAATTACATCGAAATATAACATCTTCTCTAAATCATTCTGCGTGGAAAATAATGTAGATATCAAAGATAAGATCATGATTTGGCGAATATTTAACAAACTTACTTTCATCGAAAAAGTATTTCCATTTTCAGAAGGTATCAACAATGATTTTGATCCGAATGCGATTCATTTTTACCCGAGAGAAAACAATGTAGGTCAAGGTAAGCACAACACAGAAATTGTATTGATAAAGCAGTATTTATTTGAATTTGAATGATAGATAGATCTCCCGATCTAGTTTTAGCTGATTATTTAGGGGTGTTTCAAAGCTGCTGCTGATCCTTTATCTTTACGGATATAACAACCGTATTTTCTGAATTCTCTAAGAGGATGTATCACGGCCTTCATAATACGGAGTGGAGTTTATAATATTATTATACGTTTTTAGATTATTTCTTTACTGTACTAAAACGTAGTGTGTCATTTGGAAAACCAAAGGTGAACGAACACACCTCTTACAAATTAAATGTACAGTTTATTTTAAAATAAAACATGCACATACATGTGTATTTTTAAACGTACATATTAAAAACCATTTAACATAATTAAAAACATTTAACGTAAATAGCTGCTTTTTTATTTTGCTTTTCCTTTTTACTAAAAGATCCCTAGACAAAAGATTATGGGTAACTTGTACACTAAAATCAAATTTCAATATCCCATTTCTTTATTCATTTATAAGAAAGTTTTATGTTACTGTTACTTACAGTAACTTGTACGTTCTTGTTTTTTCATGGATATTTTCCCATATTTTTTTAAATGTCTACCTTTTTAAACATTGAAATTTAATTACGTAGTAAATTATACCACTAAATCAGATAATAAATATCTTCCATAAATTTTTTATGAAGAAATTAAGGAAAGTGTTTCATCCTCAAAAGTACTAATCTTCAATTATTTTACTATAAGAGACCAAACGGAGAATAAGAATGTTTTCTAAATAATAAAAAAAGGCTATTTTTTTAAGTAAATTAATTATATGTTTGTTTTTTACTTTCCTGGTATCGTAGCTCTAGAGTTATGAAGCAAGAAGAAAAGTATGGTAATTAATCAAAAAATGGTGTATAGGTAGGGGTTTTTATGCATTATTCGACGTTTTATAGCTCAGGAACCCCCCCAAAAAAAATAAAAGTGGGGATAATATTCGAACGTACGTTCGATTTAATGTTTTAAATTAAATTAAAACATTTTTTAACAATTTTATACATTTACCGTAATAATTTTTACATATTTGTTTTTTCTGTGATAACTTAATCTACGTTTTTTATTCTGTTTTATCACATTTGAGAAAAGAATATACGACAACTAGTGATTAAATTATATTTCAGAAGAAGCATAGATAAAATTATAAATAAGTAACTGTAGATCCATTTGTTACATACATTTTATGATAAAAAAACCTTGTACTTTGCATTAATAAATTATCGGTTTTATTAATTCTGGCATTTGTCTACAAACCGAACAAAGCCTTTTTTTATATAAAGCAGGAAGAAATGTAGACATACCCTTACAACAAGTTTTTATAGCTAGATAAACCAGTCCGTTGATCTCAGAATATCTTTACCCGACCTTGAGCATTTTTTCTGAATTTGTTTTGATATCAGTAATTCAAATTTATTTGTAATGAATGCATAATTTTTCACTGATTAGAATGTTAAGAACTTTTTATGATTATAATTCTTTGTTTTTAGTCTTATCCGTATGAAACGTTAAACATATTCTGTGACCTAAACTTTGAACTTTTTTTTGGCTGTTGTGTTAAAAATATAAACAATAACAATTCCTTTTTTATTCAACTTATGATCATTATAAAGTAATATGATTCTAGTGTAATACATAATTTAATATTTTATTATTGATTGAAAACTAATTGCATATATCGTTTAAAAATTACGTTATGAAGCACAGATAAGCAGTTAGATTCACAGATTTGACCTACAATGTTAATTATACAATTTTTACTACGGTATCGGATGCCTTTCTAGCGATTGCTTTGTGGTTTATAATTTTAGTTGGATTATTTATTAACAGTAACTTTATATTTATTTGATGATAAAGAATTCTACAAAATTGATGATAAATCTACAAAAATGAATGTGAGTTGAAATTTTCTGTATTTATTTTTGTTGTTTTGTCGTTTGAATAAAGGGTCTTACTTGGTGCACTGGAGAATATTAAAGTATGTTATTCCGGTTTCAGTTATTTTGTAACTGATTGGTAGCACCTAAAACGTGACTAATATTTATTAACATTTTTTACTGCAGATTATCTGATAAAAAAACAGCTAGTTTATCTGATAAAAAGTAAGATAAATAAGTTTTAATGCGTGTGATATGAAGATTAATTTCTGTTGTAAACAACAGCTTTTGTTTTATTATGTGTTAAATTTCTAATTTGGTAATTATAAATTTTATTAATAGCCCGTTTCATATATGAGCCATATTTTTACTCTTGCTATCCGATATAATTATATCGCACGAGTTATAAGGGTATTGTGGTGAATATTAAATCAAAAACCTTTTAAACCTTGAGACAATTTGTTTACAAAAAACAGATAACCTCCTAACAACACGGAAGAAATTACGTGCGTACAACGGTCTTATAAATGTCGATTTTATTTTACTTCGATAATAATTATTGAATAAAAATTATTTGATTACTGTTGACGTTAGTTATTCGTATCCATAATCGGTAGGTATTTATTATTTACGAATAAATACGTATCACTTTTCAGCGTTACTAATTGGGCTTACTCGTGTAGTTGTGTTCCAAGGCTGTTAATGTCGTATGTTTCATATTATGGTAATACTACAGCAATAGTTAATCCAAGGTCAGTGTACTATTTCCTTACTGGTTAAAAATTACGTAATTAGCAATGCACGTGTTTATATCATAATAGTCGGTAACATCAGTATTAATTATTCAACACATTAAGTTACGTATGTACCTTAATTCCTTGAATAGTTTTATTTTGTTAACATAACAGAATTGGACAATGGTTCTTAAAAAAGTTACCTTCTTCGTTGTGCTGCTGGAAGAATCAGAGAGAGCACTGAAAGAAAATGGGAAGTCTATGTTTGTATTTGAACTATTTAAAATAAATAACTTTTAAACTGTAATGTGTTCATAATAATTTTAATTAACAAATCATATTTAAACAAATTTAAACTGTTCTTCAGATTGCTTTATAAGTAATAGCTTTTCAGACTAACATGTATACAACAAAAAGAAAGAAAAACGTACTTGTGTTTATCTCTGTCAGGTACTGAATTTTTAAAAATAAAAATCAATGAAAACAGTCATCGAGTAAAAGGCACAAACATTAACTACTTTTTCATTAAAGATTCTTAAGTTTCCTTAATTAATTTGTAGGTATAAATAGTCTAACTAATTCAGAATTGTGTTTTACTTTCATCTTTTTAAGATGCAGTAATTGGTTTTATATACAATAGTTGGGAGCAATTCAACCCTTTGCTCTCAAAAATGTTCAGTAAGTCTGAAAATATGGAAAATTTCCATTGTATAAAAAAATCTTATAGAAATAAATATAAATTTTATTATAATTTGACAGTTATTGTTTGATTAATAAGTTTTTCTCTATTTGTTTTCCTGTCATGCAACTGATAAAATACTTGCTCTAAATTGAGGCTCTGGTAGAATAAAGTAAGGAAATCATTAATTTATTTTAAAAAAAGTTAATATTTTAAATGTTATGATACTGCAGTAATGGGACTGATGTCATTTACTCGTATGAGGCTGTTATGCTTACACGATGCAAATGATATACATTACTTGTAGTATATTCTTTTTTTTTATTTTGTGTTGTTATTGTTACTACAGTTTTAAGTTATTATTTTTAAATGTTTCCTAGAATTATTAAATAATTTAAAAATACAAGTATGAATTCTGAGAAATAAAAATTTTGATTGATGAACATAATTCGATCCCAAAATTCTATTAAAAAAATGAACAAATTTACATTAAAATAAGTACAAAATGGGAGCCCAAATAAGTCCTTTATAGTACATTTATATAAAAGGTTATTTCGAAATAAATAATTAGTAATTAATAAAATAAAGTAATTAGAATATCAATAATCATCAACTCTTTATAAAGTATAATTGTTGTAATGAAGATCTGAATATTTTATAATCAACAAATCTGATGTAGACAACACACAACTTCCTTGTATGCCTATTAGATTACATTTACACATTTTTTTAAATGAAAAGTACATAAAATTCTGTTTCATTAAAAACTTCTGATTTTTTTTTTTTTGTTATTGAATCATTATGGTTAAATATTTTTTACAATGAGGGATTAATAATTATTAATAAATCAATATATTTAAATTTAAAAAAAAGAAAAGGAGATGAAGTCTGATTCGAGCTGATGTGCCTTTCCCTAAGATGCAAATATTTAATTAATTAAAGTTTTATTTGGCTGTAACTCTGGAACCAATGAAAATAAGTACCACTTATGATGTATCATAAATCTCTCAATGAGGGCTTATTACTGGAGTTAAGAAAAAGTCCAAAATCCAAATTTTGGGGGATTTTAGCTTTTTTGGACACTTTTGATCAGTTAATTGCAATCAAAAGGGTTGATTGCAATCAACTGATCGCAACTGACTTTATAACAAAGTCCTAAATCCAAAATTTCAACATCCTATGGCAAATAGTTTTTGAGTTATGTGAGATACTTACATACATACGTATAGACATCACACCAGAATTAGTCAAAATGGATTCAGGGATGGTCAAAATGGATATTTCCATTGAAATCTGGAAACTGAAAATTTTTGCGATCACAATACTTCCTTTACTTTGTACAAGGAAATTAAAATAAGGAATAAACTAGCATGAGAATGATATCTTATATTAACTATGATATATTAAATGTTATTACATTATATTAACATGGATAGAAAATTAAATTTTCCATCCATATTTTCAGTTTATAATTGTTTTATAAACTAATCAGTTATAATTTTACCAGATTTATTTTCATTTTATTTATTTATTCTCAAAGTAATCACAGTCTGATGCTTAATTAAAGTTACCATAGTTTTTGTTATCCTAAAAAAATTAATGTTTTAGGCTGTGAAAATGCCATGCCTGATACAGTAATAATTTAGAATGTTACTTCCTAAATTTTGTAAACAGGTGGTCCTTACCAGATTTAATTCCTTTTAGTTAATTAATCTCTTGTTTAATATAAATTGAAAAATAATTAAAAAAATATATATTAGTTTTCTTTTACTTTAAAATACCCATTAATATTTTGTCCATTACTGACAATGGTTTTCATTTGAATATAACTTACTTGACTAAAGGTATTGGTTTAAATTAATTTTTTGTTATAAAATATAGTGAAAGTTTTATTCAATCTGCTTTGTATTTTCTAAAAGAGAATTTCATTAATTGCTGTTGCTATGAGCTACTATAAAAGCTAAAACGTTTTTTTCTGCTTGCACTTTCCATGTAATACTACTTTCCAAACTGGTTTATTAAAGTAACATTACGCAGTTACACATTAAATGTTGTAATAAATAAAAATAAATTCTACATTTGTACTAATGTGAATTTATACTGATCAAATTTCTTTATATAAAATACATTCTCTTTTATTTGTGTGAAATAGAAATGTTAACTGAAGGGCCCGCATATGATTAGAGCTGTGATTGTGTGCAGCAGCCTCTAAATATACTTCTTTGAAGTTTGATTTAAATTAAACTACTGTTGTTATGATGAATTGAGCCAGATTTAAATTATTAAAGATTAATAGGGTGGGTGTATATGGTTAGAGTAGGGAAGGGTGGTTCATGAGGGATGGGATGCTTAAGTGTCCCATTGCCGATGATTGAATGTACATATTGATGATTGAATTGAATATACATATGTATCCTCAGCCCTAAAGCCGGTACCACATGAAGAGGAGTTACCTGTACCTGTACCACCACCTAATCCGACATTGCTAAAAGAACAATCTGAAAATGAAAGTGACTGTGACTTATTTTTGATAGGTTTACTTTAATGGTGATATAGAGAATGTTGAAGAATTTCTTTCTGTATCTAATGAGAAATCTCCTCATTTAATTCAACAACATGAACTTACTGATTTAGTTCGCGATTAAAGTTATTAAAGCAGCAAGCTGAACTTCTAAGGTCTGGACTGCAACAGTGGAATATTTTAGTAGAAAAAACAGAAGTTATTACTTTTTGAACATGAAATAAAACTCTTTCAAATTATTTTACTATGAAAAATTCATTGTGCATTTATACTGATGAAAAAGCTTGCAATTCAGCATATTCCTGAAGAATGACATCTTTTTATTGAATCTTCTAAAGTTAGCATGAAAGGAGTAATTGAATATTGGTAACAAACAACCTTCCATTCCATTAGTTCATGCAGTTCTCATGAAAGAAACATATGAAACTACAGTATCAGTATGAGAAACAATAAAATACCAAGAGCATATGTAGCAAGTTTGCAGTCATCTGAAAGTTGTTGCGTTATTTCTTGGTTTATAAGGTGGGTTTATGAAATATTGTTGTTTGTCTTTGAGATAATCGTGACACAAAAAGTCATTACCGAGTAAAAAAATGGGACACTGCAGCAGAACTTTGTGATTGGTGAAAAAAATGTAAAGCATTTATCATTAATTGAGAGTAGTAAAATCATACTGCCGCTACTTCACATAAAACTTGGACTAATGTACAAAATTTACTAAACCTTTTCTTTCTTTTTCCTGTTTAGCATCTGGTAATTACCTTTCAGATAATACTTCAAAGGATGAATGAGGATGATGTGTATGAGTGTAAATGAAGTGTAGTCTTGTACAGTCTCAGTTCGACCATTCCTAAGATGTGTGGTTAATTGAAACCCAACCATCAAAGAACATCAGTATCCACGATCTAGTATTCAAATCTGTGTAAAAATAACTGACTTCTAGTAAAGTCAGTTATTTTTACAGTTATTTTAACTTGAATGCTGGAACTCTCGACTTCCAAATCAGCTAACTTGGGAAGACACGTCTTTTCCTTCCTTCTATTGCCCATACTTTACTATTATGAAGTGCTAAACTCCATATAAATGTTTTTAATAAAATCATTCTAATTTTTAGATCTTTAGATACTAACAGGCTTCTGTTCAGCATAAAAGGTTTCCTTGCTTAAGTCAGTCTTTTTTTATTTTGCATTAGTTTGCCCGTCCTTTGTAATTTTACTAGTTAAATAATATATAACCCACTTCAGATATACTGTGTTCCCCTATCTTAATATTTAATTCCTCATTATCTTTCATTATATTGCATTTCACTACAACTCTTCTTTTACTTTCATTCATTTTCAAACTGAATTTCTCTCATAGCAGTAAGTTCATGTCACTGAGAATTTTATTTTACTCATTTTTGATTTCTGCAAAAAATTCATAGTTATTCCTTTTTGAGTCAGAGATAGATTTTCTTTAACTTCTATTCTTATAACTACTACCTGATTCTTGTACAGATTGTGTCTCTTCTTTCCCTAATTAAAATGTTACATGTTTTCCTAATCTTAAAATGTTAAAAATTTTATTCCATTTTACATTATCAAATGTAAAATGTATTCTCCAGGTCTCAAATGCCATTTTTATGGCCTTACTCTTGTTAAACTTGCTTTCTGAGATTAGTTTAAGGACCAGAATTTTTTACCAAATTGTAATGTGTGGTATCAACTGAAAATTTTTTATCATAGTATTTTCCATGCATGAGATGTTATATTATTAATTCAACAATTCTCATATTTGTTTGCTTCTGCATTTGTTGCTATAATAAAAAATATATATTTTTTTTTAAATTTGTGAGAGTTTTTCCTGTATTATAAATTTTACTTACTATATTTTTTTTTAAATTTGTGAGAATTTTTCCTGTATTATAAATTTTACTTACTATATTTTTTTTTTAAATTTGTGAGAATTTTTCCTGTATTATAAATTACTAATCAACATAGTCTGCTCAGTCCTGCTTTTCCTAAACAAGATATTACTGGTTGTATATCAGTTATCCTTATTGCCTTATTTATGTTTAATTCTTTAAGCACATTATCAAACTCTACTTCTCTAGTACCACCATTTTCCTCCTTTAAAACCTTATCTGACAAATATTCTCTATTGAATAGTTAAATATATTTCTTGTAATAACCTTTTCTGGTCTTGATGATGTGCAGTTATTACATCTTTCTTGTACAATGGTTTTCCAAGTACACTTGTAATAACACATTTTAGCTTCAATTTTTTTCTGTATTTATTATCTATCAATTAACATCACTCCTATAATAATAATATTCTCTAATTCATTACAACTCTGCATCAACCAATTTTTCTTTACTGTTTTGCAATTTCTACTAATGTTATTTCTAAAGAGCCTGCTAGTCTTTAGTCTACTAGGTTCCTTAGAAATAAAGTTTGTTGCCCTTAGAATTATTACACTTTCTATAAGTCATCAATTTTCCCTCAATCAATCATCCATTAATCATAATTTATGTTTTTTTATCCTTGATTTTTCCCTAATTGTTAGCTTTCTGTTATAATCTCCTATCCTGCCTTAATTGTTTCCTTTTTTAAAATCTATCTATTAATCTTCATCTGATGTTCTTTTTATTAATTTCTAATCCTGTATCTGGTATTTGTTAAAATTTTATTTAACATTTTTCTCATTTGCCTTTCTGCATCTCACCTCTGTTTTAATTTTTTCTTTAGTTTCTTAACATCCAACTATTGTTTCTTTACAACTAAATTATGATCAGACACAATGTCTGCTTCTAGGTATTTTCTATAATTTAGTTTCAAAATGACTGACTATTATATAGTATATCTGACACTCCCATTTCTCTTGATATCTCCCACAGGAATTTTTTTTATGATTTTTTTTCACACTTGAACTAGATGTTCACATCTAGTGAACTAGATGTTCACTAGTTTATACAAAGTGAAAAATTCTGAACTCTAGTTTTTTTCCATTTCTTTGATGTAGCCTCATACTCTCCAACTATTTTCTCTCCCTGTCGTTCTACTACAGCTTTCCAGCCTGCTATTACCATTAAACCATCATCTCCTTTACACATTTCATAAGATAATTTGTTTCTTCGCATCTACTTTCTACCTGCTATCTATCTATCTATATTCTATTATGAGGGTGGTATATTATCTGTAATATTGTTGTATCCATGGGTTTTGAATCTACCCTGATAAAAATAATTATCTCACTGATACTTCAAATAAAAACTCATTGTCCTTTACTTATTCATTATTATTTCTGCTCCTGCACTTCCAATTTTAAATTTTTTATTAATTGTCCTATGATTTTATAATCAATAATATTGTTCATCTCTTTATTGATTCCTATTATAACTAGCCCTAACCTATTCATTTTCTGTTTTGAATTATCTAATCTACCCCTCTTATTTAAGCTTTTAACATAACATGTGCCAGCAGGAAAACGTCTTGGTTTTATACACTTTCTGATGAAAATATAAAAATATAAATTATGAGGCATAAAATGAATACAAATTTTTAAAAGCATATTAGATTTAACCTAATGGCTATCCACTTACAGAATTTATGAATTTAAAATTGTAAGTTTATTAGGAAATGGTACTTTTTTATTTATGTGGATTATCTAAGTTATTAATGTTACTTGTCAGTATTCTATTTTGATGTAATGATTGGCCACTACTACGATTGGCTACTATGATTGGCTACTAAGTGTATGTAATGTAGAGTGGTTTTTCATGTACTTTGAATTTTTGTTTGAAGCTGTATCCTGTTTATGGAATGTAAACTTTGTGCAATTAGAGCACTTTAGCTTCTTTACTGATAGAGCTCTGTTTTTTCATATAAAATGACATTATGACATTACATATGAAGAATCGTAATGAAAGCCAGAATGAAAAAGAAAGCTAAAGCTTTCAGGTAGTCATGGCAAAATGAAAATTAGAAATATGTTTTTAATAAAACTCCAAATTCAGAGGTTTATATAAAATGATAATAAAAGAAGTTTCTTACAGACCGTTTCCCAATTTTTCTACAAGTCTTCTTACCTTTATAACAATCTCTGCAACCATAATATTTATTGGAAATAGAGCTTTAACTGCACTTTTGACTAATGTATGTTACTCTTATACGAATGATAATGTTTTGACATACATGAAAATCTTTCAGATATTTTTTATTTTAAATTAAAAATTTCTTAAGAAAATAATGGACGTGTATGATTTTATCTACATCATTAAGTAATCTTTCAAGAATTTAGGTGTCTTAAAATATTGGATGAGAAAATTTTTACTTTAAACATGTAAAGACAAATAAAAAAATTCTGAGTATCTTTATAAACAAAAATAAATTCATTTATTTTGCTCTAAAATTAAAAAAAAATAAATCATAAAAATAAAAATAATAATCATGCCAACACATGTTTTCTGTGGCAATTATATAAATATCTTTTATTTATACAGTCATTAAGACAATGAAAGATATTTTATATGTAGTTTTAATACATTAAAAAATAATCTACTTTGCTAACCATCAGTTTAAGATTATCTCTAAAAATAGTTTTGTTTTTTTCCCCTTTTTATAGCATAATTAAATAAAAAATATGTTTTAAAATTAATTTAATTAAAGCTAAATTCTCATTCAAATTACAAGCAATGACTTTTAATTTTTATCCACTGATTTTAATTCTTTTATAAATTTTTATCTGTTACTTTAAGTTATGTGACTTATTGTCTACATTAATTAATGACTGAAAAATGTTGTAAAATGTAAATGAGTAGTTAATCAAAAGGATATGGATTAATCTTACAAGTCATCTAGACAATATTCACAGGAGAAAACAATATTTTAATTATTATTTGCTCATAAAAATACACTTTTTCTACTTATGAAACTGAAGTTCAAGGTTGCAATAAATTTTCAAATATATGTCATTACTTCAGTATTTTAAGTGCTCAAAGTAGAACGAAAATATTTAATGGGATCCCAGTAGATAAATATTGAACTTAACCTTAGGTTATTTAAAGCACAAGTAGTAGTTAAATATCTAATTTATTTAGTATTTATATACACAGTTTTATTTGTGTTCATGTCTTAGTATACATAAAGAATATTGTTTAATTAATATTTTAGATGTTCAGAAGAATGAGTTCATAAAATCTTTTCCTTTCAGTTCTATGGTGAATTGCCTTTTTTTAGTTTGATTTTTTAAACTCTAAAACAGAACAGTTTACAAAACCAATCTATTTTATCAAAATACTTTGAATAGATTATGGTATATATTCAATATGAGCTGGCTAACAGCATACAATGGCCTTCTGTCTCAATTGACTTTTTGGATAACAAGGTTTATTTTATTAAATCATATAATAGCCTTCATTATTAAAAAAACATAATTAAGTTACTGACATTAAATTAAAAAAAAAAACCTTAGATTAAATACTGAAATGTCAAGATTTTGAAGCTAAATATGTTTTTTGTTTTCAGTCATTTTAGAGCTAGCAGTTTATGAATTGCTTGTTAAACAGTCTCATACTAATGAATTGTGATTTAGTTAAACCTTTAGAAAAATGATAAGTAATACTTAACTAGCCCACTTAAATATATTTTTTTTTTGTCTTCAGTCATTTGACTGGTTTGATGCAGCCCTCCAAGGTTCCCTATCCAGTGCCTGTCGTTTCATTTTTGTATACCCCCTACATCCTACAACCCAACAATTCATTTTACAAATTGCAAAGGTTGCCTACCTGCACAATTTTTCCCATCTACATGTCCCTCCAATATTAAAGCAATTATTTCAGGATGCCTTAATATGTGGTCTATAAGTCTGTTTCTTCTTTTTACTAAATTTTTCCCAATGTTTTTCTTTTCATCAATTTGCCACAACATCTCTTCATTTGTCATTTTATCCACCTATCTGATTTTTTAACATTCTCCTATAGCAACATATTTCAAAATATAGATTCTAACCTTTTCTTATCAGGTACTCCTATTGTTCAAGTTTCACTTCCATATAAAGCTACACTGCAAACATACACTTTCAAAAATTGTTTCCTGACATTTAAATTAATTTTTAATGTAAGCAAATTATATTTTTGACTGAGAACTCATTTCGCCTGTGCTATTTGGCATTTTATATCACTCCTACTTCAACCATCTTTAATAATTCTACTTCCTAAATAATAAAATTCTTCTACCTCCATAATCTTTTCTTTTCCTATTTTTATATTCAGTGGTTCATATACATTATTTCTACTACTTTTCATTACTTTCGTTTTGTTCTTGTTTTTTTTCATGCGGTAGTTCTTGTGTAGGACTTCATTCATTCCATTAATTGTAAATTCTAAATCTTTTTTATTCTTGGCAAGAATTACTGTATCATCAGCAAATTTTAATATCTTTATCTTTC
Organism: Lycorma delicatula; assembly: GCF_047948215.1. Taxonomy (NCBI): domain Eukaryota; kingdom Metazoa; phylum Arthropoda; class Insecta; order Hemiptera; family Fulgoridae; genus Lycorma; species Lycorma delicatula. Next base: position 278,588,957 of record NC_134455.1, on the reverse strand, counting down.
CACCTTGTACTGTTACTCCAGATCTAAATTGGTTTTTAACATCATTAACTTCTATTTCTATATAAAGATTAAAAAGTAATGGGAATAAGGAACTTCCTTATCAGACTCGCTTTTTTATTATGGTTTCTTTCTTATGTTCTTCAATTATTGCAGTTTGGTTCCTGTAAATGTTAGCAATTGTTCTTCTGCCTTTACATTTGAACCCTAAATTTTTTAAAATCCTGAACATTTTATTCCAGTCTATATTATCAAATGCCTTTTCTAAGTCTATAGATGCCAAGTATATTGGTTTGATTTTCTTCAATTTTTTTTCTACTATTAATCTGAGTGCTAAAATTGCTTCCCTTGTCCCAATACTTTTCCTGAAACCAAACTGGTCTTCTCCTAACACTTCTTTCAGTCCTCTCAATTCTTCTGTACAGAATACTAGTTAAGATTTTTGATTCATTAGTAGTTAAGCTAATTGTTCTGTATTCTTCACATTTATTTGCTTCTGCTTTCTTTTGTATCATGAGAATTACACTCCTTTTGAAGTCTGACGGAACTTACCCTTTTTCATAAATATTACATACCAGCTGGTATAATCTATCTATCACTTCCTCAGCTGCAATGTGCAGTAATTCTTCAGATATCCCGTCCTTCACAAGAGCCTTTCTGCCATTCAAATCTTTCAATGCTCTCTTTTTCTTTTTTTTTTCCCCTACTTCCCTGGGCCGGGTATCCATTCAAGTATGCGCAGCCCGGGAAAGTGTCCTTTAAACTCAACGGAGGCCTCCCCACCCGCCGGCTGTACGTCCGGCACGGCAGGTCAGCCCCCCCCGGTTGGATCTTTTGTTTTAATGTGCCTGCCTCAAGCCCCCCCAACAGAGAACCAGGCCCGACAAAGTCGTCCCTAGCCCCCGCTGATGGAAGGTCTTGATTTTTCATTTCCCAGTTGTTATGATCCCCAAACGAAGGAATGATCTTCTCCTCATAGCTGCTTGCCTTAATGAAAATATTAAACTACTAAGTTACCACGGGGCCTCAATGGCCTCTTAAAAGGGCTACATCATCTTTAGCCTTTAGCACTATCTTGGCAAACTCCTCCATTTTGTTCCAATTGTCAGCGGATCGCAGGAGAAAAAGAAGCAGATTCTCCAGATTTAATTCTTGCAGCCCTGCATGTCATCTATATATAGTCCATCTATTACAGTGGAACAGAGTATGTTCGGCAGTATCCGAATCCTGGCAGAACATGCAAATAGGTGCTGGTCTTCTACCGAATCGATGTAAATAATATTCGAAGCTACCATGCCCAGAAAGTATTTGAGTAAGATAATAACCAACCTCCCCATGTCCTCTATCAAGCCACATGCCCAAATCAGGTATCAATCTCCTGGTCCAGGTAGCTTTAGTGGAAAGATTCCATCTGTCCTGCCATATGCGCCTGATGTTGGCTTGGGCTTTTTGTTTTGTCATGCCACGATACCTAAGTGATCGCTCTTTAACTAAGAGGTTGATAGGGGGAACTGATGATAATACACAAGCCGCATCGTAAGAGATGGTGCGGTATGCAGAAGTGATGTTTATAAGAGCTTTCCTATGCAGAGTTCTAAGTCTTACGACACTTCTTGCAACACAAAGTGCTTTATCCCATATAGGTGCAGCATACAATAATACAGAGGTTAAAGTTGAGGCAATGACCCACCGCCTAGATGCACGTGGAGCTTCATGTCCAACCAACAATCTTGTTAAAGCCTTTGCGGTATTCTCGACCTCTTTACATTTCTGTGCGAGATGAGGACTAAACTTTAGAGCTGGGTCTATAGTGACACCAAGATATTTTGTTATTGCCACACGGTCTAGTCTGCGATCGCCCACGCGGAGATTTAGGTCTCTGAGTCGCCTTCTTGCAGCCAGAAAAATATAGTGACATTTATCTAAAGGCAAAGATAGTTCTCGGTATGAAAGCCAGCCGCCTCGACCAAAGTCCACCTATCAGTCAGATATTCTCGTACTTGTCTTTTGATATAGGAACTAATCTGTCTGTCCGTGAGAGCTGCCATAATCGTATCCCACCGGACCGATCCAAAGGCATTTTTGATATCTAACAGAATAATGCTCTCTTAAATTCAGATTTCAGCACCTATGTCCCTTTTCATACTCTTAAACTTCCTCTTTCTCTATAACACCAGTTTTTAATTCATTTCCTCTGTATAAGTCTTCAATATAATCCACCCACCTACGAACCTTTTCTTTCGTATTATAAATCAGTGTACAGTCTTTGTTGTAATTTATGTACCAAAAAATTCTCCTTAACTTTCCGGTATTCTCTGTCTATTTTATCAATGGTCATTTATCTTTTCACTTCTGAACACTTTTCTTTAATCCACTCTTCTTTTGCTAATTTGCACTTCCTGTTTATAGTACTTCTTAATTGTCGATAGTTCCTTTTACCTTCTACATCACTACAATTCTTATACGTTCTACAATCATCTATCAGCTCCAATATATTCTTTGATATCAGTTCTCTTTGTTCTGCCTAAGTTTGCTTCTGCTGATTTTAAGAATTTCCTTTTTAACAATCTCCCATTCTTCTTCTATATTTTCTACCTTACTTTTTTTACTCAGACCTCTTGTGATGTCCTCCTCAAAAATCTTCTTTATTTCTTCTTTCTCAAGTTTCTCTAAATTTCACTGATTCATCTGACACTTTTTCTTTTTTTTTTTTTGTCTTCAGTCATTTGACTGGTTTGATGCAGCTCTCCAAGATTCCCTATCTAGTGCTAGTCGTTTCATTTCAGTATACCCTCTACATCCTACATCCCTAACAATTTGTTTTACATATTCCAAACGTGGCCTGCCTACACAATTTTTCCCTTCTACCTGTCCTTCCAAAATTAAAGCGACTATTCCAGGATGCCTTAGTATGTGGCCTATAAGTCTGTCTCTTCTTTTAACTATATTTTTCCAAATGCTTCTTTCTTCATCTATTTGCCGCAATACCTCCTCATTTGTCACTTTATCCACCCATCTGATTTTTAACATTCTCCTATAGCACCACATTTCAAAAGCTTCTAACCTTTTCTTCTCAGATACTCCGATTGTCCAAGTTTCACTTCCATATAAAGCGACACTCCAAACATACACTTTCAAAAATCTTTTCCTGACATTTAAATTAATTTTTGATGTAAACAACTTATATTTCTTACTGAAGGCTCGTTTAGCTTGTGCTATTCGGCATTTTATATCGCTCCTGCTTCGTCCATCTTTAGTAATTCTACTTCCCAAATAACAAAATTCTTCTACCTCCATAATCTTTTCTCCTCCTATTTTCACATTCAGTGGTCCATCTTTGTTATTTCTACTACATTTCATTACTTTTGTTTTGTTCTTGTTTATTTTCATGCGATAGTTCTTGCGTAGGACTTCATCTATGCCGTTCATTGTTTCTTCTAAATCCTTTTTATTCTCGGCTAGAATTACTATATCATCAGCAAATCGTAGCATCTTTATCTTTTCACCTTGTACTGTTACTCCGAATCTAAATTGTTCTTTAACATCATTAACTGCTAGTTCCATGTAAAGATTAAAAAGTAACGGAGATAGAGAATATCCTTGTCGGACTCCCTTTCTTATTATGGCTTCTTTCTTATGTTCTTCAATTGCTACTGTTGCTGTCTGGTTCCTGTACATGTTAGCAATTGTTCTTCTATCTCTGTATTTGAACCCTAATTTTTTTAAAATGCTGAACATTTTATTCCAGTCTACGTTATCGAAAGCCTTTTCTAGGTCTATAAACGCCAAGTATGTTGGTTTGTTTTTCTTTAATCTTCCTTCTACTATTAATCTGAGGCCTAAAATTGCTTCCCTTGTCCCTATACTTTTCCTGAAACCAAATTGGTCTTCTCCTAACACTTCCTCCACTCTCCTCTCAATTCTTCTGTATAGAATTCTAGTTAAGATTTTTGATGCATGACTAGTTAAACTAATTGTTCTGTATTCTTCACATTTATCTGCCCCTGATTTCTTTGGTATCATTACTATAACACTTTTTTTGAAGTCTGACGGAAATTCCCCTTTTTCATAAATATTACACACCAGTTTGTATAATCTATCAATCGCCTCCTCCCCTGTACTGCGCAGTAATTCTACAGGTATTCTGTCTATTCCAGGAGCCTTTCTGCCATTTAAATCTTTTAATGCTCTCTTAAATTCAGATCTCAGTATTGTTTCTCCCATTTCATCCTCCTCAACTTCCTCTTCTTCCTCTATAAAACCATTTTCTAATTCATTTCCTCCGTATAACTCTTCAATATATTCCACCCATCTATCGACTTTACCTTTCGTATTATATATAGGTGTACCATCTTTGTTTAACACATTATTAGATTTTAATTTATGTACCCCAAAATTTTCCTTAACTTTCCTGTATGCTCCGTCTATTTTACCAATGTTCATTTCTCTTTCCACTTCTGAACACTTTTCTTTAATCCACTCTTCTTTCGCCAGTTTGCACTTCCTGTTTATAGCATTTCTTAATTGCCGATAGTTCCTTTTACTTTCTTCATCACTAGCATTCTTATATTTTCTACGTTCATCCATCAGCTGCAATATATCGTCTGAAACCCAAGGTTTTCTACCAGTTCTCTTTATTCCGCCTAAGTTCGCTTCTGCTGATTTAAGAATTTCCTTTTTAACATTCTCCCATTCTTCTTCTACATTTTCTATCTTATCTTTTTTACTCAGACCTCTAGCGATGTCCTCCTCAAAAATCTTCTTTACCTCCTCTTCCTCAAGCTTCTCTAAATTCCACCGATTCATCTGACACCTTTTCTTCAGGTTTTTAAACCCCAATCTACATTTCATTATCACCAAATTATGGTCGCTATCAATGTCTGCTCCAGGGTAAGTTTTGCAGTCCACGAGTTGATTTCTAAATCTTTGCTTAACCATGATATAATCTATCTGATACCTTGCAGTATCGCCTGGCTTTTTCCAAGTGTATATTCTTCTATTATGATTTTTAAATTGGGTGTTGGCAATTACTAAATTATACTTCGTGCAAAACTCTATAAGTCGGTCCCCTCTTTCATTCCTTTTGCCCAGCCCGTATTCACCCACTATATTTCCTTCCTTGCCTTTTCCAATGCTTGCATTCCAATCTCCAACTATTATTAAATTTTCATCTCCTTTTACGTGTTGCTTCATCAATCTCTTCGTATACACATTCTACCTCATCATCATCATGGGCGCTTGTAGGCATATAGACGTTAACAATGGTTGTCGGTTTAGGTTTTGAATTTATCCTTATTACAATGACTCTATCGCTATGCGTCTTGAAATACTCCACTCTCCTCCCTATTTTCTTGTTCATCACGAAACCTACTCCTGCCTGCCCATTATTTGACGCTGAGTTAATTACTCTAAAGTCACCCGACCAAAAGTCGCCTTCCTCTTCCCACCGAACCTCACTAATTCCTACTATATCCACGTTTACCCTATCCATTTCCCTTTTTAAATTCTCTAGCCTACCAACCTTTTTTAAGCTTCTAACATTCCACGCTCCGACTCGTAGAATGTTATTTTTTACTTTTCTGGTGACCCCTTCCTTAGTAGTCCCCACCCGGAGATCTGAACGGGGGACTATTTATTTTATTATACTTTTTCTTAAGGATTTTAAACCCCAATCTACATTTCATTATTACTAAATTATGGTTGTAATCAATGTCTGCTCCAGGATAAGCTTTGCAGTCAATGAGTTGATTTCTACATCTTTTTTTAACTATGATATATAATCTATCTGATACCTTGCTGTATCATCTGGCTTTTTTCATGTGTGTATTCTTCTATTATGATTTTTAAATTGGTGTTGTTACTAAATTTACTAAATTAGTAAAAGTTACTAAATTATACTTCGTGCAAAATTCAATAAGTAGTCTGCTCTTTCATTCCTTTTGTCCAGCCCATATTCACCCACAATATTCCTTCCTTGCCTTTTCCAATGCCTGGATTCCAATTTCCAACTATTATTAAATTTTCATCCCCTTTTGTGTGTTTAATTGCTTCATCAATTTCTTCATATACACACTCTATCTCATCATCATCATGGGCACTTGTAGGCATATAGATGTTAACAATCATTGTCGGCTTAGGTTTTGATTTTATTCTTATTACAATGATTCTGTCGCTATAGATTTTGAAATACTGTACTCTCTTCCCTATCTTCTTGTTCATTACAAAACCTACTTCTGCCTGCCCTTTATTTGAAGCTGTATTAATTATTCTAAAATCACTTGACCAAAAGTTGTTTTCGTCTTCCCACCGAACCTCGCTAATTCCTACTACATCTATATTTAACCTACCCATTTCCCTCTTTCAATTTTCTAACCTACCAACCTTTTTTAGACTTTTAACATTACACGTTCCGACTTGTAAAATGTTATTTTTAAATTTTCTGGTGACCTCTTCCTTAGTAGTCCCCACTCAGAGATCTGAACAGGGGACTAGTTTACCTATGGAATATTTTACCAAGACTCCATCTTTATTATATGAAAATGCAGAGCTACATTTTCTTGGAAAAAAACAGCTGTAGTTTTCCATTGCTTTCAGCTCTGCAGTACTCAGAAGATTGAATGATGTTGATATGGCCGTTTAAGTCCTCCTGACCTATGCCCTTAACTACTGAAAGCGGGCTCCTGAAAGAGGGCTGCTACCCTCTTTTAGGAATCATTCCTTAGTCTGGCTCTCAACAGATACCTCTCTGTTATGGTTGCACCTTCAGTCCAGCTACTTTATATCACTAAGCACTCAAACCCCTCACCATTGGCAAGGTCTCAAGATTCATAGAAGAAGGAAGCTTAATACATTGTTTGCAAAAAATGTTTAATGTACAATTTTTTAATTATGTATAAAATTAATATTGAGCTTCAGTAATATTTACAGTAAATTAAATACAAACTTGCTTAAAAGAAGAACTGAACAAGTAAAACATCACATTACTCAGAAAGCATAGTAACAGTAGATTGCGAAAGTGGAAACAAAGCAAAATCCAGAACATGGTTAATGAAACCCTTAAAAAAAGAAACAATTATTGTGTGGTAAGATGGGTTAGATTTGAAGAAATGCCTTGAAGTGAAATGTTAAACTTGAAGTGATGTAGTAACATGATCACTCAGGAAAATGAATAAAGAAAAGCTGGAGGTATATGAAAATGACTTAGAGAGGTCGTTTAGAGATTTTCATCTCTAAACGACTCAAAACTGATTTTCATAAGAAAATCAGTTTTGAGAATAAAAGATTGATCTAAACAGTTGTGAATAAGAAAGCACAGTATGTATGAGAAAAGAATTGATATAACAGTGCTGAAAGAATAAATAGAAGGTACAAAGAAGAAAGGATCAAAACAGATTAAAATTACCGATATTCTAAAAGGAAATAGTATCTATCAAGAACTCAATAGTTAAGTTGAAAATAAAAGAGAATGAAAATAGTTATGGTGTAAGGGATCTGCATTAGGGTGGAAAGCTGCATTATAATGCATAATCATCTAACTTTTACTGGCATCTTTTCTTTTATTTCTAGCTGTTGGACCTTATTTCATTCATTTCTGTAAAAACATGTCCTACTATTGTTAAATCTCTACATTTTATTAAGAAATATATAATTTTCTTAAACAAATCAACCCAGTATTCTAGTACAATCTAAACCTAGGTATTGTAATAGATAGTGTAACTTTTCACATCAGCCAAAGCAGAATTCCAGACAAAAAAATGTCAATCTTTGATCTTGGTTTTATATGGTGTTCAAGGAAGCAATTACTTCACTTTTAATATAATGTAATTCACATTACATTTAATGTAATGTAATGTAAATATAATTCACTCGTAATATTTCTGCATTTCAATTGGTGAATTTAATTACAGTATGGGTCATACTAATATTTTATTTTTTTAAAAAGAACTGTGCCTAATTCCTATTATCTTATTGTCTTTAGACCAGGAAATGTGTTAAGCTATTTTTTGCTTTCATACAAGAATTCAGTAGAAAAAATATGAGATTCCTATATTATTATTTCATCCTTTTGCCAAAAAAAATTCCCCATCAACCTTTGGAGTCTCACCAGAATCAGTAATTGAATAAGAAGTTTTGTTATCATTGACTTATATGTTCATCGTCCACCATTCCTATGTTCCCCACTGACTGTAAGTATAAAAAAATATATTATCAATAACAAGAAGTATTAAAAATTACCTGCATGGTTAGGCATCTGGCTGTATTAAGTATACCAGAAGTTGTTTGTAATTCTTTTTTACAAAATAATTATCATTGAGTAGAATATTGTTAAAGGTTCATTGTTCAAGAAGAATATATTACAAGAAATCTAAGTTTTTAATAAGTAAAGGTAAAAACGAAATATTCCATAGACTTATGTAGGCTATACATCAACATGATCACATTTGAAAAAAAGAATGATTAAAATAGTGGGAAAGCTTCAGAATTCATAAAAATTATTGTGTTGGTATGAGCATTTATTGCTCTCTTATTAACTTTTAAAAATAAGAAAAATCATAAAAATTTTTTATTTATTTCTTTTTAAAATAATAGAATGGCTTGAAAATAAGTAAACAATTTTTGGTTATTATTTACAAGATAAATGTTATCTTTAACTGTAATATTCTTACATTAGTCAATTAATGTGTTAAAAATAATTATGATGGTCTACTTTACTACTGTATTTTAAAGCAAGAGATGCTGTTTCTTAAATTTAATTTTTATTATTATTTTTTTAAATAAATGTTGTTCACATATATTTCTGTTCTGTTATTCTGTTCTTTACAGATAGTGATAATTCCATTTAAGTGCATAGAAATTTACTATTTAATTTAAGTTTATTTCTCAATTAACTGCTTAAAAAAATGTTTTAATGTATTTGAGACCTTATTTATATATTTTATTTGCTTATGAAAGTAGTATATACAACATATTTAGGAAATAGTATGCAGGATGTTTGTAAATATATTCTAAAACAGTCTTGATGTTATCAATGACTAAACTTGAAGTCAGATTTATTTTTCACAGAATTGTTGAACTCCTAAACTATAAAATTTCCCTTACACTAAACAGAAGTTTAAAATAAATACTAATATTATTTGATAATGATCACAATTACCTCATCCAAAGTTCAATTATGGAGTTAATTCAGGTGTATAATTTTTGGGACTACTAATGAAAGTTGAGATTTTATTTAATAAATAAATCATTTAGCTTTTGTTTTTCTTCAAATTTATGTTTCCATGTTAATCAATTATAGTGAGAGAATTAAAATTAAGGGCATCATTTTAAAAAATTTTCAGAAAAGTTATTCCAAAATTTAATACACGATGTCCAGACATAAGGTATTCAAAAGTAATGGCCAATATTTACAAAACTGGTTTCCATAATATCTTAAACGTAGGCTCAGTCGATAGGAAATATCTCCAAGACTTGTTCTTTATACTCTCATGGTCAATGGAATACACTTGCGCAGGCAAGCCAACTCACAATGCAATTGTAGTTAGTTGAGATATGGACCCTACAACTGAAGGTTCAGTGCGTGCTTTGGTTACAAAGTTTCAATCAGTTACGCATATTCAATGGGGTGCAGGAACTGAATGGAATATCGATCCTCCTACATCCAAATCTGTTCTTACTGAGTGAAACCAAAGCAAACATTGAACCTTCTGTTGTGGGGTCCGCATCTTGACTATTATAGCCTCGATATTTCATGTCGATTGAACCTACATTTATGAAATGGCAACTGGGTTTCTAAATACCATCCATTATTTCTGGGTACCTTTAGCCCAGACTTTTACATTAGGAATTTATATTACATTGCATACTTCAAAGGGATCTGAGATCCCTTTGAATCCCTTTGGCAAACTCAAAGGGTTGAGTTTGCCAACAATCTATATGACTTCAGATTTTTTTTTACAAATAATCCTTTAATATTTGATAATGGAAATTATTTTATTATGAGAAATAGTTAAGTTTTGATGGAAAATATTCTTACAAATATTTTTTAAAATATTTCAGATAAATTGCAGTGTTCTCTGTCTTCCCTGGGTATTTTATTATTATTATTTTTTTTTTTATTAAATATTATTTCAGGAGATTTTTTTTGTAGAATATAAAAAATGAAATGAGAAATCTTATCTTGAAATACATTTTTCTATTTTGTGGTTTTGTCAGCATCCTGATTGAATCTTATTTTTAAAATAAACGTTACATACTAATTTATTTTTAGCTTTGGTCCTTGTAACTTTTATAGTTATTGTTTATTTTATCTCGATTTATATGAAAGTAAATCTAAATATTACTCATCAAAGTTTAGAAAACTCAATTGAAAAAGAGTAAGGTGGAGCTGGATTACTGAACAAGTGACTGGCTTTGTGCTACCTATGACGTCCTTTTATGGTACACTATCCCCTCATTTTGCTATTAGTAGTGCCAAAACTACCTTGCCCAGATGAAACCATTGTGCATTTATGCGTTTACACTTTTTAAACTTTGAAACTAATATTTTCATGTAAATTAATTACACTGGTCAACAACATTTAATTTTTTATTTGTTAAATGAAAGTGAATGGCTGATTCATATATTATTTTTTATGCTGATTTCATATATGTTAATAGATTTTCTCATGCTGATTTCATATATGTTAACAGATTTTTTTTCTATCAGGCTCAGTTTTTTTTTTGTAATTGAAATTTCTTTTAAAACAAAAAAATAATTGTGAATGTAATATGACAATATATTTATTACACGCATTTTGTACTCACCTAAAATTTATTTCTTTTGGATTTTCTGCTGTTTGTATTTTATGTTGTATTTCTTTTTGATTTTCTCTTTAAATTCCAATGGTAATCAGCTAAAATGTTTGGGTTCCATTTTCCCTGATATGATTTTCCACTGCTGATATATCTCCTGGTGAAAGCATTCTCCAAGTTCATCACTTATAGCACCAAGATTGTTAGGGAAAAAATCCAAATGTGAATGTAAGGAATGGATTTTGAGTGACATGTTACACCTAAGTTCTTTGTAGTTTTGAATGAGTTCAGTCACAAGTTCTCTGTAGTTACTGGCCTTATGGTTTCCAAGGAAGTTGTTTACCACATTTTGAAATGATTTCCAGGCAGCAACCTCCAAGTCATTCAAACATTCTGCAAATGCTGAACCATTCATTAGTTTTCTTATTTGTGGTTCAACAAATATACCTTCCCTTATTTTAACATTGCTAATATTAGGGAATTATTTTTTTAGAAACTGAACCCTGCACCATTACGATCCATTGCTTTAACAAAATTTTTGAATAAACCTAGCTTAATGTGCAGTGGTGGAAGATAAACTTTTTCTGGTTTTACTAATGCCTGACCAACAACATTCTTCTTTCCTACAGTCAGTACTTCTCTCTTTGGCCACTGCTCTCTTATGTAATAGTTTTTCCTATCCCTGCTGTCCCACTTGCACAAAAAGCAACAGAACTTAGTGTACCCAAGTTGCAGTCCAAGTAAAAACACTATTACTTTCAGTAAAACAAATATACCATAAATATTTCTCATACTGTATCCTGCTCAATAAAAGTTTCATATTTTCGTGAGACTCCTTCATGTGAACAGCGTATGTTAATGGTATGTGATGGATATTTATTTCCAATGTGAAGTAGAACAGCTTTCAAATTAAGCTTTGAAAATAAAAAGTCAATAAAATGTTGCCATTCGTCAGGATGGTGCATTTGCCCTAAAGCATTCCACATCATTACAGTATACTAGGTTTTTGTACTAAGAAAAGAAATTTTCAAATTCTTACTATCAGTCAGGGAGAGCACCTATTTAGTGTGTGGTTGTAAAAGATGGCATCGTTTCAGTTTTGATGCTAGTATTTCTGCTTGATTCTTTAATAAATTTAAATCACGAACCAGATTAATTCTGAGTGATTAATTAAATGGGGTTCAGTATATCTATTTTCTAAAAAGTTTGGATCTCTTTCTTCTTGCTTGAAAGGATAAGATAGATTAACATAAGATTTGATTTTCATCTTCATCTAAGTTCCATGTTTCTGGTGATACTTCAATTGGAAGCACTTATCTATGTGGCACTGGCTGCATGGCAGAGGAAATATCAGGGTATTTAACAGTAACATGTCTAATTTTAGCTGTTATCCCAGATATCTTTGTTACATAAAAATAATAGTCTGTGGTGTGATCCTTCAGTTCTCTCTAAACCATTGAAATTATCTCTACCTGAAAATAAGAATGGTAGTTACAAAAATACTAAGCCTAATAGAATAATTCTGACTTCACATTGGAAATCAGCATGAAAAATACTATAAGAATCAGTTATTCACTCTCATTTAACAAAATCATTGTTGATCAGTATAATCATTTGAGCATCTTAGTAAACGCATAGTTCTTACGTAGTATTTTCTTTTTGGTGACCTGATTGAAATGTTTCCTGCTAGTAATGTTATATTGGTGGAGGCTTTTGAACTGCAGCTACAAAAAGCTAACAGAGTATATAACAGAGAGAATTTATTGTTGTTAGTAAGAAATGCTCACTGAATTTTTGGAATTCAGTTTCTTAAGGTCTAAATATACTAAATTTGGTTAGAGAAGAATTCTGAATGTATTCATATGTTTGTATATATGTGCACTGATCTATAATTATCTTTTTACTTCAGGAATTATTTAACTCATAACCATAAAGTTTAATGTGGAAACTTGTATAGTGACGATTGATTCTGTTAAATTTAAAAAATTTCACTACAGGTTTGGTGAGATACTGAGGGAGTTGCCTTGCCTTGAATAGAATTGAATATTATTAAAAATCGTATTCGGAAATACCTCTAGAAATAATACATTGAATAAAGTATACAAAATAACATTTTATTTGTAAAAAGATTTCTAACTTTTGAATGTTTTAAAATATTAAGTTAATTGTTTTTCTCTAATATTACATAGCATAGTTAAAGATTCTGTCCTTTTAAATATGAGAGAGAAAAATTAGTGTTAATAACTGAATATCTCCTGGAAGCATTCTCTGTTATTTTTCTTTATATGAATCATTATGAGGGTGGAAAGAATGTTCTTTTTAGCAAGTTAAGAAGTAACACCATCTTAAAAATGTATCTTTAAAAAGAGGAGTCGTAAAACTTTTCTAAAATTTTACTGCTTAATTATCTTCTTCAATAATTCTTTATTATTATTCTTCAAATGAGTAATTATCAGGACATGATTTATCTCATCAGACAGTTAAGGTATATTAATCCACCTACCCTTTAAAACAGGATGTAAAAATACTTTTCTAATTTTCTTACTATTCTAACTTATGGATTTTAAATCTTGCCTTATTTTTCTTTGAAATGGAGTTAATAATAGTGAGAACAGTTTTCAAACTTATCAAAAGTGGGTTGTAATAAACCTTTGCCGCTAAGAATAAGAGGTTTATAAATGTTGTAACTTTTCACTAGCTGTCAACGTAAAACTTTTTTATGACATTTTTCAAAATTATTAAATGTAGTCAGGGAGGAATAGTTTTTAACTTTATTGTACATGAAGAAATTATTTAAAACATTTTTTCTTCATATATCCCTTTTCTCTTAACTCTTACTTAATAAATAATTATTTTTTCTAATAGCTCAGAATATTTCTAATATAATTTTATATTAATAATATAATTATTAATATAATTAATATTAATAATAATATAATTTCTAATATAAGTGGTCTAATTACACTTTAAGATAACAGTCAGGGTATCTTATAATGTAAATAGATAGCTTTTACCATTGTCTCTTTTCCAGTAAGCTAGTTTATGATGTACTAGATGCTGTGAAAATGTGATATTGTAAGAGAATTTTTTTAATGTTTTGGTTTTCTAGAAATAATATATTTCATTATTTTAATGGCTTAATTTATCTTATAATAAGATTATTAAGCCATCTGCCTCCCATCAATAATATCAATAATGTATTAATATTTCTTACACAAAATTTTAATGTTTTATTTAACTGAAATCATATATTTATCATTGTTTCAGATGTTTTCTCCATTAATACAGTACTTCATTTATTACGGATTAAAACTTCTTAAGTATGTCATCATTTGGCCTATGACTGTGATTATCAGTGTTGGGCCTAGGAAAAAATGCCCACCAATCACAAATGAGCTATTAATGTTAAGTGCTTCTTCTTTAGCTCACAAAATAAGAACAAGGCAGGTGAGTGGATAAATGTTTCTATTTTTATTTATTTTTTTCAATAATAACAATTTTTTTAATGAGGAAATGTTTTACTTCATTTTCAAGTGGCTTGAACTGCATCTTTAGTCGTCATAGACCAGTAAAATATTCATGCAGTGAAATTATATCGAATGCTATTTCAGGCCAACCTATTTTTAACACTGTTGCAACAATCATGGGAAAAATAATTGTTGTTGACCAATTTAGTCATTTATTAAATTTAGGCAATTATGCTGTTCAATCTTGTTCATAAAGATATTTATCTTCAAAAAACTTACAATTAATAAAAATCATCATTAAAAAATAAAATTATGTTATAAGGAAAAAGCATCAAAATTATACAAATTGAAAATAATAAAACCTAAAACAAAAAAAATTGCTCATAACTAAATAAAAAAAAATTGTAAAAACAATTAGTAACATTTTTTAACTGCCTATATGTAAATCGCAAACATATGTTTCATGTGATTAATCATGTTTTCATGTCTCAAAGCATTTTTTTCTTAAATTTACAAAACTACATAGTTCAATGTTTACAATTTACTTATACAAAATAGTTTACATTTATACTTCACAATACAAAATTATTCCACAAATGTTAGTTTTAAATTTGTATAACTCATGTACAACGCATATCACACACACACACACACACACACACACACACACACACACACACACACACACACACACACACACACACACACACACACACACACACACACACACACACACACACACACACACACACATACACACACACACACACACACACACACACACACACACACACACACACACACACACACACACACACACATTAATAGTGCATATAAACCCATTACATTAATGCATTCTGCTAAGTAGCAATATATAAATATATAACAATTTCTACAATGCAGTAGTCTATATAGCATTAATCTAAAACCACATCTAGTCAGAAACATAAAATACTTTTTCTTCATTGTGTATCCTTTTTGGAATAGTATATCCTTGATCTACTAAAAGTTTATTCTAAGCTGTAGTTAATGATTATTATGAGAGTTAATTGAAATAGTTAGGTCAATGAACTAAGAACAACACTAGAAATCTGTAATAATTGTATATTATTTTGTATGATTTCTAAATTTTTATCCTTACACATGTGTGCATATTTTCTACACACATATATATATATATATATGTGTGTGTGTATATTGTGTGTGTGTGCACGCGCGTGCGGGTGTACAAGTGTACATAGCTTGTAGGTTTAAAACTGCCAATAAAATGATTAAAAGTTATTTAAATTACAAGTTTAACAATAAAGAACTGTTCTGATTGCTCTGATTTATCTTCACATTAATTCATTTTTTTTAAAAACTTAAAAATTACATAATTAATATAAAAGCTGACAAACCTAAAGCTAAAAATGAATGTAATATATTATTGAATTTCTAAATAAAGTATTTTTGAAGAAATAACATTTTATTTTATAAACATATGTGTTTCTGAAACCATAAAAATAGTAAACCACAAGAAATTAATTATAAAAACAAAAAATTAATAAACCACAATGTAAAAATTATAAACATGAAGGTGAACTTAAAATAAACAAAAGAATACATAAAAGTAAAACTAAAATTTAAAATTGGAAATATTTTTTAAGTAAAAATTCATTTAAACTTAAAAAAATTAATAAGAATACTAAGTTCACATTTATGATGTAGAATACCCTTATAATTCTATTCCACCAAAACAAACAGTAGGTATATTGAAAAAAAAAAAAAAAATTATAATAATAATAAAATATCAGTAATAAAACTATTACCAAAGAAATCATATAAATTTTAGTTACTACTCTTTCAAAATTAGTTTTTCTTTCAATGATAAAATTTATAAAGAAATAAAATATAATTTGTGTGAATTATTTTCTTTTAGGAATAAAAACTGAGATATCTATAAATAAATTTGATAACACAATAAATAGGAAACTTAATAAAACAGAATATTTTTTTAATACATATTTTTATGATATCTTTAAAATATTCAAAAAACTTCAATAAGTACATGATTGTACACTTGATATATTATTATAAAACTAAAACAAATTTAAAATGTATTTTTGAAAATGAAAAACTACTCATTCAGGAAAAACAATTACAAAATGGATAACAAAAAAAGTAGTTTGCCATATAACAATCGTTCATCATAATCATAATCACATGACGTTTTCGTCATAATCATATGACGAAAAACATTATGCCAACAATTCATGTTTCAGGGATTAAAAAAACTTTTAGGAAGTTAATAGAAAAAAATCAATTAAATAAAAATGAAACTAATAATAATGCAGTAGTAAAAAGAGATTTTTATATAAATGAAATGAAGAAACTAAAAATGAAGTTTTTAATAAGATAAAAAACTATTACATTTAAAAAAAAAATACTAATAATAAACTATATTTTATATCAAATTTTATTTATATAAATAAATTAAAAAAATTAATATCTTTATAAGATGGGTGTCATAATAAAGCATTTAAGATAAATAATAAGAGGGGCGGCTGAAATGTAATATATACTGGAATGTAACAGGAGAACAAAATGTATAAAATGATATGCTGCCATCTTGTAATTTCCTTCTCTTACGTATTTTTTCTGTTTAACCTCCGGTAATTACTTTTCAGATAATACTTCAGAGGATGATATATATGAGTGTAGTCTTGTAGTCTCAGTTCGACCACTCCTGAGATGTGTGGTTAATTGCGACCCAACCACCAAAGAACCACCGGTATCCACAATCTAGTATTCAAATCCATGTAAAAATAACTGAATTTACTAGGACTTGTTGAACGCCGGAACTCTCGACCTTCAAATTAGCTGATTTGGGAAGACGCGTTCACCACTAGACCAAGCCGGTGGGTTCTCATACGTCTGACATTACAAAACTCATTGACCACGCCCTTTCATCTTCTGTCAGTCGCATTTGTCAGAGTAGAGTTCGTCTATTGTGTCAACGGGTCTAAAAACCACATGCCGTGGTTAAATTTTTGCCGTTTTTAAATATTTTAAAAACTGTATGATTATGATTTCGAAAAAAGTAAACGCTAATGATATTCATCGTCATCTGAAAGCCGACGATGATAATTCTGTCGTGTGATGAAACTG
Organism: Lycorma delicatula; assembly: GCF_047948215.1. NCBI lineage: Eukaryota > Metazoa > Arthropoda > Insecta > Hemiptera > Fulgoridae > Lycorma > Lycorma delicatula. The sequence continues at coordinate 278,571,555 of NC_134455.1, read as the reverse complement.
CTTATTGAAATACTTTACTGGATGGGCAATAAAATTTCGTGCATTAGAAGCTGGTAAAGCGAATATAAAGGTAGAACTTCGCTGTAGCCGACCAGTTACTGTGACTTAGAGAGGTTGACATAACCGATTTAGATAATCGAAATAATCGATTATAAAAATTGTATGCGATTAATAATCGTTCGATAGTAGATAGCGCTTATTGAAATGAATCAGGGTAATGATACGTACATAATCATTGCGGCATTACCAATAAGTAATAATCGTAATCGTTACGGACACTATTAATAATCAATCGTTAATGTATACTTTTAAAACAATACTTATAAGTAATATAGTGTTCCGATTATGATTATTAATCGTAAATAAGTTATAGTATATTTTATCAATCAAAACAAAACCAAAACTATTTATTTATATTCATAAACTCTATACAATTGGGTTGGGGATCGTTATAATTTTAAATACAATTAAGTGGTAAATATATTAACCGACCTCCGTGGCGCGAGTGGTAGCGTCTCGGCCTTTCATCCAGAGGACCCAGGTTCGAATCCCGGTCAGGCATGGCATTTTCACACACACTACAAATCATTCGTCTCATCCTCTGAAGCATGCCTAAATGTTAATATTGAAGCATTCTCCAGCGCTTCAGAGTGAGCGGCTGGGAACTAAATAAAACTATTGTACGCTTGCGCAACTATAACCGTGACGGTAGGGATGTTTATTTTACTCAAGTCAGATAACCAAAAGAACGGTCATTTTCGCCCACAAGCAGAAATTTACGGACAGTTGTAGAAAATTTGTATAGAGATCAGATATATATGTAATTATTCAGAGATCAATGTTCAAAATCAGAACACTTCAACTGCATCGGTTTAAAAGATGGCTTTATCCCTACTCTTACACTTATCTCTGCGCATCCGCCGTTTCATTTTATCTTCTATCACTTATTTAGTGGCGCTAATTCATGCTTCTAATTTTATCACTTCCAATATATGGGTCCCCTAACCAGTGATACAGAAATCAGTGCACGCAACTCGCATAAAAGAACAAACAATGAAACCGGTGTTATCAACCGCTTCTGAAACGTTATCGTGAATAGGAAAATGACTTCCTTTTCAGCACGTGATAGGAGACAAAACTTTGGTGCATCATTACTACCCGAAAGGAAAACGGCAGAGCGTGAAATACCAGCATTATGGTTTACTACAGGCAAAATAATTGTAAACAAAACCAGGTATCCTAGAAATAAAGTTCTAGGATATTAGAACCACATACGCCTGTACGTGACTGAATATGTGAAAGCTGGGTCGACTTTAAATTCTGTGCGATACATAGAGACTAAAATACCTTAGGAGACGTGTATGTCGTGTTAGACCATCTTTGAAGCCTATAACTCTATTTCAGTAATGTTCAGCCACACACATCGTGTACAACCACGGAGGCTATAGTAAAGTTGAAATCTAAATATATTCCGAAGTCTCCATAATAGCCAGGTTTGGCGCCCTAAGATTTTCACTTCTTTCCTCAACTGAAGAGGGATTTTAAAGGTATTCATTTCATCATAGATAATGAATTGAAAGAATTAGTTTGGTTGTGAATCAAGGTAAGACTTCCAAGCATTCTTCTTCATTGATGGAATGAGAAAACTGGTTCACCACTGAAAAACATTTTTTTGTCTAAAAAATTTGTTTTTTTGACAAACAGTAATGTTTTGAGTATTTAAATAATAAATTCATTAATTATTGCAATTATTTATTATTTAAATAATCAAAACATGCATTTTAATTTTTTTTATAAAATATTTTCCCGAGAATTTAACATTGGGTTTTGAACATCAGCTTCAGATATTTGTTCATTATGTATTCGTTTGAAAAATTATATAAAATCTTATTGGGGAAATTAAAAAAATATTTAGACTGTAAAATTCAACTTAGAGTGGATAAAGTGCTAATGTATTTTTCAACATCATGAAAATTGTTCAAAATGAAAACTGTTTGTCTTCTTCATTTGACTTTCAGCAGGATGACCTGCTGAAGATCAAATGCATAAGACAAACGTCTAAAATGCCAATTCAAGAGGTTTTTTATGGTCTGCAGATTGGATTCTATTGTTTCTCTTTACTAAAAAAATCCAGTTTTTTATACGTGGTCAGAAGATCAGGCCAGAAGAGGTTCTGTTGAAATTGGGTCAGCTTTAATTCATCATCTACATTCTTTGAATAAAAAGGAAAATATCAGTAAAATCATTTTGTTTTGCGACAAATGTACAGGATGGAATTAAAATTTTTATATTATTCATACATTATGCCATTGGCTGAAGACAGAATCTTCAGACATCACATCTATTCAGTTAACCTTTTCTGTCTGCAGCCACAGTTTTCTCCCGGCAGATCAAATCTGGTAGGGCAGAAAAAATTCTAAAACAACACGTTATATCATAACATGAGAAGGCTATGCAGCATATTAGAGAGAAGTGGGGACAGCAAAAAGAGTTAGGCAAAGAGTGAGTAGTGTGTAGTGTAAAAGCATGGGGAACTGTTTACTCAAAAATCAAAGTTATTAGTAATGTCAAATGTCTTGTAATGAAACATAAATCAAGGAATGGTGTTATTTTCACCAAAGTATGATATATATTTCACCAACTAGAAATTTTCTTCATCAGCTGAATTAGCAAATGCCAGGAGTATCACAGCAAAAAACAAAACAGAAGATTCTATCTTAAAACAGCAGTTCACTGTCATTGGAGAAAAAAAGAGGTGTCATGAAACTAATGGAGAAACATTTTGGAAGTCAATGCGAAAACATTTCGGAGTTGGCGTATTACAAATTATTTTTGATAACTGTGATGGGCAGATGCAAGAAAACGATCCTGGGACAAGTGGTAATTGTGACTGTTTTGTGAATTTTTATGAAAAAATGTGCGACACTTTTTCTTTAATAATTTAATACTGTCCATAAAGACTATCAGTATTGATTTTATTATACAAGAATACTATGGAGGTACGCTAAGTCATTATTCTTTTAACTATTAAAATAAATAAAATGTACATAATTAATACTCTTTTTTTTGGTTTCAAAAGTGAATATATCCAACTTTTTTCATCAAAACTGAACAACTCCATATGTTTTTTATGAAAAACTTTGAAACTAATTAATATTTTTTTAAATGAAATCAGGGTCTGAAATAGTTGCCAAAAACTTATATCTAAGATAAATATAATTTAAAAATACCCACACAACTCTGAGGTACAAATTTTTTTGCATGACCTAAAAATTATGTTTAGCGGATATTTTCACTTTTGAAAATAAGCTCCTCAAATATTTAACTGTAAATGGTGACTATTTGGAATTAAGTAAATGTACATTTATGGAATATTAGTTAGTTTCATTTAACTTTTTTCACTTGTGAGTTTTGAGCGACTGTGAATTACATTTCAGCCGTCCTTTGTAATAAAAATAATTTGAGTATACAATATGAAAAAATTACAGTATGCTAAAATTTTGAAAATATTCGGTATAAAATGGTGTAAAAAATAAATAGGTAATTAAATAATTGGTATATCTTGACTTTACTTGTTAAATTTATATAAACTAATTTAAATAACTTTTATTAATTTTGAATTATAGATTTATTACCAAGAGAACAGATAAGTGTATTTATTTTTTTATAAGTTTTTAAATTAAAAAAAAATTCTGATGGTACCATCATCAATATTGACAACTAATACTTAAATTGTAATAGAAACTTAAACTTAGTGGTTGAAGAATAAGGCAGTGACAAGAATAAAATTATTTTATTTATGATTTTCAGTGTTAGATTAGAGAAATTGTAGGCCGGCAGGAGTATTATGATAATGCCTGTTTAAAAGTCATTTTATATTTATAACATATTTCTGATTAAGACATCAAATGTGAGTTATATTGCACAATGTAACAGATAAATGTACATCCTGTTTTAAAAAGAAATAGTATATAACAATTTATGTGTATTATTGTAATAGTTACGTAGCTTATTACAGTAAGTCAAAACATAAAAAGATCATTATGTGTTCATAAAATTCTATTCAGTAACTCAGCCTCCGGTATTTTTCAATAAAGGCAAGTTTTTTGAATAGCTCCTTAACATGAATGTAATGTATTTAGATGTGTAACATAAAAAAATGTATTCTAAAGATATTAGATTAAAAAAATGCAAATCAGTGGTCAGTGATTCCTTACAATAATCTTTTCAATGAAAAAATTCTGAAATGTATGTATATATATAAAACTTAAATATAAAAATATATTAATATATAAAAAAAACATACACACACACACACATATATATATATATATATATGTGGACATACACACATATATATATATATATATGTGTGTATGTTTTTTTAGAGTAATTGGTAATAGATTTTGACCATAACAATAAATGAACTTATTATTTAAGAGAATAACTAATCAACAAACAAATCTACCTAATTCAAAAAAATGAGATACATTGGTTTAATTTTCTTGATGTTTATGATTCAAGTAATTTTGTTTCTTGAAATCTGTTTTTCTCAATTTTTCCTTGAAATCTAATTTCTCTTTGCTTCAGAAAATGATAGTCTTCCAAAAGAATCTTTACTGATTGCAATTAGATGTATTCTTACAGCTACTTCTACGTCAAGAATTGGTCTTACAACCTCTTTTCTATGTGTATTAACAACTTATTCCTCGCCACGTGTTAAAATTTCCATATTACTTCTTTTTATAATTCTTTATAATATTCAGTAAACTGAATTAGTTTATGCAAAAAATCAAGTGTATGTTTATAAATAAACTGTAATTTAAAGCAAAGATCCTTTATTTTTTTTAAATATTAAATGAGTAAATAAATTACTTAAAAGAGTCCAATTAAAATTGATCTCTTCATATGTTGAATTCCTCTTAGACAGGGAACGTTTATTAATCTTTTAGGAAGAAAATTTTCAGTAAAATATTTTTGTGAAGGTTAAAAAAATGTGTTCTGAATGTAGTCCAAAGTTAACAATATATATTTCTTACATGCACAATTATTTTCTCCACATGTTGCGAACATAGTTGTCAACTTTTAGTTTTTCTTATACAATAAAAGAATTTTATAACAGACTGAAAGAAAGTTTTGATGGGAAATTCCCTACAATTATTAACAAATAATGTGTAATAAAATTTAAGGTATATATAATTAAAATTTTTTCCCCATTTAACAGTTAGGACTACAATTATTGGAATAAAAAGGAATTACAAAATATTTAATAACCAATGATTTTTTTCACACTCACTATAAATTAACATGAATTTTTCAGTTAACATGTGTTGAAGTTATATCAGCTTACATTGGAAGAATTAGAGATGTAAATCCAGTACTAAATGCTATCGTACAAGACAGATTTCATGATGCTATGGAAGAAGCCCATGCTGTAGATGCGTTGCTTGCAAATAATACAAAATCTCCTGAAGTAATTGCTGCAGAAATGCCACTTCTTGGTATTCCCCTGACTATTAAAGAAAGTATTGGTGTTAAAGGTGAGCCAGTAATTCAGCTTTGCATGTAGTTGAAGTTACAAATACAGGTGTAGTTACATAAATACTATATTTATTTAGTTAGAAATACTTTAGTTAGAAATATAAGTGGTATGATTCTTAAGGCTATAACATCCATGAGGAATCAGCTTGCTAGAACTGTTGTACAACCTTTAACCTATCTGTATTATGAGTTTTTCATGTTTGTTAAGTAATTACAGTTAAGTTATCCCCTTCATTACATTTTTGGTATTTTTCATATTCAGAAAAATTCTTCTATCAGTGAATAAGAATAAATAAATTAGTAATACTTAGATGAAACCCGCCAATTTGGTCTAGTGGTGAACGCATCTTCATAAATCAGCTGATTTTGAAGTTGAAAGTTCTAAGGTTCAATTCCAAGTAAAGTTCTTCGGTGGTTGGGTTTCAATTAATCACACATCTCAGAAATTGTCACTCTGAAACTACCAGACTACACTTCACTTACACTCATACATATCATTCTCATTCATACTCTGAAGTAATCCTGACGGTGGTTCCGGAGACTAAACTGAAAAAGAAAAAAGTAATACTTAGATGAATATTGACTGTTACTCAAATTAGTTCATTAAATAGTGGAGTTACTGATTTCATTCAGTTATCTACATGAAAATAATTATTATAAATCCGTTTTTAGGAACACATTTGTTTGTAATTAAACTATCAAATGAAGTATTCAAATGGTTAAGATTAGGAACGCATATGTTCATTAGAAAATTGACAAAAACGCTCTGCAGCTGATAAGTACATTCCTAAGTAGAGATGTTTCGATCTATTTAATGTAGTACAAAGAAATATAGAGTAAACCTGTTCTTATTAACATACATGCGATAGTATATGACAAATGATACAGGTTGAATTATAATATCCTCGCTTGCATTACAATATCTCCAAATTTTGCTCTGTATCTCATCATAGTTCCCAGAAATATTTGGATTATTGGAATTGTATTTTAAGGTAAAGTGTATAAATATCCAATATTTTTAATATAAAAATATATTTTAAATATGGAGCAGTGGGTCTTTGTGTTACCTAAGAGGCTGCAACATAGTTTGAAGCACATGATAATATTCACTGCATATAAGCAAAAATAGTCTTCCTCAGATCATGGAGCTTAAGAATTCTGCTTAAAAAATTGAAGACTGTTAAAATTTTATATATTTCATTTCTTATATAAAAGGTATGATGTGCTCAAGAAAGTATATTTATTTTTTGATTATTTCTCCTCTCCCCTTTTTTACATAATTTCATAGCTACATTATACGTATTTTCATACCAAAAAAAAATTTTATATCAACTTAATTTGTTAATTATACTTAAAAACTGGTAATATTTTTAAAGTTTCTAATATATCTAGTTCTGACACAATTTGTTGTTACAGTTTCTTTTAAAGGTGAAAAGAAATTAGGCACACCTGAGAAAAAACTAGTGGGAGTTACGATTACATTATTTTGATCGCATTAAATGAATAAAAAAAAATTAAAAACATATAACATAAAGACACTGTGCTGCCTATGACAAAAGTAAATGAAATAATACTCATACTTATTATTTACAATATGAATTAATATCCGACCTATGCCAATAAACCTTGACACCATCAGAATTACATAACAATAGAAGAAGTTTAGAGTATTTTAACACTCCAAAATGCCAAAGTAAATTTCATTTATTTTACTTATACAATGTTTGTTGATGAAAAAGAAGTAAAATATTCATTTTTGATTACATTTTTTTCTTTTTTTTTAATATGAGGACAATTGTTATCTACAGATAAAAGGGTTACCCATGGGTTCACCTATATTTGCAACCACATATGAAATTTTCGTACAACATTTTTAAAACGTTGTAATTAATGATTTTGAACAAGCATCAAATATTTTTGTGGATTAGGTATGTGGATGATATATTGGTCATATACAATCCAACTACAATTGATTAACAACATATGACTATTTTAAATATATTTAATAACTATAATAATGACTTACAATTCACATTTGAAATGGAAATTAATAGGAAAATACACTTTTTGGACATTGAAATTGAGCAAAAACAGAAAAAAACTTTATAAAATCAGTTGTTTCTAGGAAATCAACCATAAATCACACCACTATACACAAAGAATCTAATCATCCGTGGTCACAAAAATTGGCATGTATAAAAATCTAATTTTAAGAGCATTGCAGTACATAAAAAATAACCAAGGTAAACTCAAAAAAGTGATAAATGTAATAAAACAGATAGCAGTTTCCATTGGCTTTGATATATTTGTTAAAAGAATTTATAAAAACCAAATATCAAAATAGTTTTACAGCATTACAACTGAATAATAATAAAGAACCTACCAATAACTATTTCATAAAATACACATATATGAATAAGATCACAGAAAAATATTATTTATGTTTACGATAAAGATAAATATAAGAAAACATAGAAACCTAATAACCATGTTTTAAAATATTTAAGGGATAATAATAATAATTAAATAGTAATGGAGAAAATTTAAATTGAATATTTAAGATTAAATGTAATAATTGTAATGGTATATATACATGTAGAGCGGTAAAACCAACAGATCTTTAAAAAAATATGGCTGACCATCTGCTACAATTTAAACATACTATTACTGATTACGAGCACAACTTAATAATTTTAGAAACGTGCAAAAACAATAAAAAAATAAACATCTTAGAAAAATACTGCACTTATAAATTCAAATAAACACATGAAAAGATCAACCATCAAGTAACTTTTGAAGATTATATTTTTATTATAGACAGAGTAAATTATAACTATTGACATAACAACATAATTCACATCCAGCATATTTTTATGCTTATTACTCAAAAAATGATTTATATTTTCATTTAATCGTAACATTGCTACGAGTCATTTTGCAATAGATTTACAATAAATATTTAAATAGTATAAGATTAGATACAATATGATTTCAAGTACCACTCTTAAAATAACAACTTAGATTATACAACAATAATAACATAAAATCTAAAAGAATTTTTTATCAGAGCATTGATACATAAGATATTTGTTATATTCAGCTATCATCAACAATAAGTAATTATATGATTACTGTAACTGGTAGTTATCAATTATAACTTTCATAACATCATTACTTTCAGTAACAACATGATTAAAAACAATACAATATAAAGATATTCTAAATTTGACAGAACAATTAATTATTTATATAATAGAATAAGTTTAGATCAAAATAATATTTGAAAGAGATATTATGACAAATATTTACTTTAAGAAATATAGCATGAACTTTAAATCCGGAATTAAACATCCGACCAGCCGGAGGACCAAAAACAACGAGCTATGTTGGGTAAAGTTAACAAAAAACACAGCTCGTATTTGGCAAAAGAAGTTGGACTTTAATGCGAAAGAAAACAACTGAACTTATGTTAAATCATAACCTTAAAAACTAAAAGAAATTATGAAATTAACATAACTTAATGATACATAAGAATATCAACTGAAATCAGCATATCAGTAATAATAATATTAAATGAGATTTACAAACAATATACTTGGAAAAACAAAACATCAATAAACATAGTATGACTGGAAAACTATTGCACTACTGACAAATACTGTAATATTGAAAAATTGGCAATGAACAAATGTCATTAACTTAGAAAAATAAATTACAGTAAATCTTAATTGGCACTGGCCTTTCCTGATTTATGAACAACAAACTTAGCATTAAATAATTCAAACATGTAATTCTAGTTTAATGTAGAAAAAAAAGGCCACAATAATATTATAGTACAAAAAGAGTTAATTACAATAATCAAATTGAAATTAATTAAGCACGTAAAAATAGGTTGCAGCTGAACGATGACACAGTCTTATATAAATCACCTGTCGTGACTGTTAAGGGAATAAATGGTTTTCAAACTAAACTTGAAATTGCATAAGGTACGATGAACTGAATGTTCCACAAATTTTTAATGATAAAATAACTGTTTAACGTAATAAATAATGAAAATTGAACTTTCCTGTAGCACACAAATATTAGTAAGAGACGAACTCGTGAATGAATACATACAGTAATCCTGGGCGTAGTCCGCAGTGGTGTATCAGGAATACGAGGGTGAGACGTGGTTGAGAGGTAGACTAATACGTAGCATCTCAGATATGTAGCAACGAGTTTGGAGATTCTGCATCGATGAAAATATAATCAGCAGCTCGAGAGTATTCGGCGTCGATAGAACTGGCAGTTTGTAGTAATTGAAGCACTTTCAGCATAGATGTAATATACAGGATTTGAAGATTAAACTTGACAAAGAAATGAGGCAAAAACAAAACATAGTGATCGGTGAAATAACGAACCACTGACTGGTAGAAATAGAGATAATTTCGACAGAGAAATACCGCAACTGGTATGTGAGTATGAATGCGATGAAAATATTAGCACAAAGGTTGAGAGCGAAAAGTCATAGGCCGTTACATAGTGAAGGTTTGGTCTACTCTAGACGAGAGAGAGAGAGAGAACGATCCACAAATGGTGAGGTCATATCTGAACTTGCAACTGTACGAGATAGAGAAGACCGAGACCTAAGGTCCGCACACTAAGAAAGTCTATTCTGGACTGAAGAAATAAAGGCGTGATGAGAAGAGGGAAAAACACTTGTTGAAAATAACTATTGAATTTGTTACATTCAGATTTTACTTTATAATCATTCATATTGCCATTTTTTTTAACAAAGAGTGCTTTGTATTTGTAGTATTCTGAAATATTTTCATGACATAGTACCATAAAAGAGCTCTCATCGATTTTCATTCTGTAATAATATTCTTTTGTAAAACAGATTAATTGTAAATTTACATTGGTTGAATTGCTTTTTAGATTTTGTAAGGAATGCTCCAGATTTAGTCACTTTAAGAAAATCTTTATGGAGTGATTTGAAATAAATGGTATCTATGATAAAATATTGAAGTTCACGGTGAGAGGGAAGGATCACCTGGAAAGAGTATTTAAAAAAAAATTAAACCATTTTGCAGAAGAGTTTTGAAAGTCAACCAAAATGATTATTGGAGGGTTATTCAATAATTAAAGACACAAATAGCTGGAGAGGCAAAACTGAGAGTAAGAGGGTTACGATACTTTCAGAACAGTTAGTTTGTAACCCTGTGAAGACTTCTGATTAGCTCTTTCAGTAAAAATGTTTTGTTTATAACCTAAAAATTTCATTTTACAATGGCGAGTCCTATGAAGTTTGTGAATTATTTGAAAAGCCTGCAAAAATCTGTTTTTTGCTTTCTGAAGGTGTAAAATCTGTTAATATTTACTCTTGTATAACCAAACAAACTGACAGAGTTGTATGAATCTCAGAAATTTTTTAAGTGGGAAGAAAAATTTAATGACTGTAAACTTCAGTGACTGACAATGTTCTGGACGTCCAGTTAAATTTTCAACTCAATTGTTTTGCATGAAACTTGCATAGACTCTCTCATATAAGAATACTGATGAATTACAGATGAGATTATAGCTGTAAAATTAGAAGTAAGTTTGGTACAGTTCATAACTTTATCACTAACAAGCTGTAAAAGCAACCGTAAAAAATAGTACATGGAGTGAAAGAACACGAGTCCACTTGTCAAGAAAATAAATTACAAACCCAACCATCAGTAACAAAAATCATGTTGACAATCTATTGCAATACTGTTTTTGTACATTTTCTATAATATCAGCACACATTAAACAGTGTATATTACAGTGGTATGTTTATCAACAAAGTTAAGCCAGCTGTGATGAAAAAACGACCTGGATCTAAGCGCAGATGCATTATTCTGCTTCACAATAATGCTCGGCCTCACACAGCTCAGGTAACCCGAGAAACCATTGACAAATTGCATTGGGAAGTACTACCTCATCCCCCATATAGTCCTGACTTGGCTCCTTCAGACTTAGATGTGTTTGGTACAGTCAAGGAAGCTACTACGTGGTTTGAAGTTTTACGACAATGACTATGTTAAAGAAAATGTACTAAATTGCTCCATTATCAAGACAAAGATTTCTTTGCAGTAGGCATCATACATAAATAAGCTGATTCAGAGATGAGACAAATATTTTAATATTGCAGGAGGTAATGTTGAAAAGTGAAAAAAATGTTACACAGAGTAAATAAACTATTTTAGCTCCAGAGCAGTTTGTGTCTTTAATTATTGAATGACCTGTATGCCCGTGTGTATGGTGTGTGTGCGTGCAGGTGCACAATGCATTTGTCGGCTATGTTAATTTTATTTAGCAACATACAAAGTGAAAATGAAAGTATTTTTTTCTTTACACATGGCGATCCCATGATGAATAGTGGAATATTATTTATTGAAATGAAATATACGAGAGGTGGATCAAAAAATAAGTTACACTCTTGCCGAGCTCTTGAACTGAAAGGAATATATTAATGTCTTGTGGTGAAAGCACAGGTTATGTTGTCTTCATGCTTTCCCAGCAGCAATTCTGTAAGATATTCAGTACATGTGTTGTGTTGTTGTCAATATGGCGTGTCCTTTGAAGGTCTCGTCCAGCATAGAAGTGTGTTCAGTAGTCCTGATTTTTGTGGGCAAATATTACAATTGTTATGAAATTCATCGCCAAATATTTGAGGTATATGGTGAGAATGCAATGTCACACCCCATGATCACAAAATTGTGGTGCCACATGTTCAGAAATGGAAGAACAAATGTGAGTGACATGTCGAACTGCTTGTAGGGCATCCTTCAACTGCAAACACAACAAATAACATAGAACGTGTGAATGAAATGATCTTGAGTTTCAAGATCATTTCAAATAAAACAGGCATTAAAATTAGAGAGACTGCACGTGAACTTAACATCAGTTATGGTAGTGCGATTGTTCATGATCAGCCTTGGTTATTGTAAGATGTGTGCATGATAGGTGCCACATTTGTTGACTGATAACTACAAAGAAAGCATTTTACATCTGCTCTTTCTTTTCTTCAATGTTATTCCAGGACTGGTCCACAGTCTTTGAAACAAATCATTGCAGGGGATGATAGATGGGTGCTTTATTACACTCCTGAGACTAAATGAGCATCACATGAATGAAGACAAAAAAAGTGAAAACATTCCTACATGTTTGAAAGGTAATTCTGATAGTGTTTTTCCATTCTGAGAGAGTTGTCTACAGTGAATTTATGTCTCAAGGAACAACAATCTATGCCGAATCTTACTGTGAGACTTTAAAAAAATTGCGTAAAGCCTTGAAGATCGAAGACTTGAAAGATTGAGCGATGGTGGTCTTTTTCTTCATGACAACGCTACTCCACATTCAGCTCATGCGACAAAGGAGTTACTGCAAAAATTCAAGTGGGATTTGTGGCCACATTTGCCTTACAGCCCTGACCTAGCACTCTGCGACTACCACCTGTTTGGTCCTCTCAAATGAGACCTGGGAGGGGAGTGTTTCGCTAATGATGAATTGAAGGAAGCGAACTTTGACTGTTTGAAGGAAATTGAATGAAATTTTTATGAGAGAGAAACTGAAAACTTGTCATAACGTACAAAAAGTGTTTAAAGGTTGGTGATTATGTCGAAAAATAGATTAAATTATGTAGTTTTTTTTTCAATAAAAAAAAATTGTTTTATAAATATATGCTTGTTTCATAGAGGGGTTTAAATTACTTTCTGATCGTCTGTCATATAATGTTTACGCCATAAATACAGTAATTAGATATTTAAAAATAATAAATTAAATAATAATATACTAAACTAACAGTAATTACAGTAGTTAAAATTATAACAATTTTTATTTAATTACATTACATTTTGGGAATTATTGGTTTAGGAATTATAGGTACTTTGGATTTGACTTCATTGTGATATAGCAGTAGGTCAATAATTATTCACTTACATTATTGAGTATGGCGCCATTTTTTTTAATATTAATAATGTTTAATGACATTGTCTTTGTTGGTGATTATCTACTAATAAATGGCATCAGCGTACAGTAAGTCTACACTTAACATTGTTTAACTTATACAATATGCAAAAGATAGTGACTAAACATAACTTCAGGCATTGGCATCTTATCACTACTTCACACGCTTAAATTTCCAAGGTGCTATTCTTTGAAATATTATAACTGTTCAGGAACCGTTAGATAACAATGGATGTGCCATCTAACCCAGGTAATTTATTCCAGCTCCTAAACAGTGTGTTATATGAAAATACTTATGTAATTTGTTATAAAATTATATCTATTCAAATTATTAAAATAACCTAAATTTTTAAGTGAATTAAGTTTAAAATGTGATCAGGATATGTATCTAATGAAAAGTTTTTGTATTAGAATGTTATTATAATTAAACATTTTAAAATATTTATGTTGATGCAGGTATGAGCAACAATGCGGCACGAAGTAATGTAAAAGAATATTTTGCAACAGAAGATGCTGATGTAGTTAGATTACTCAGGGAAGCTGGAGCAATTGTACTGTTAGTTAGCAATACTCCTGAGCTGTGTCTTTGCTGGGAAACATTTAATAATATTACTGGTCGTACAAATAATCCGTTTGATGTGAAACGTTCACCTGGAGGCTCATCAGGAGGAGAAGTAAGATTATAATTTGTGTAAGATATGATATGCTTTCACATATTTATAAAATGCTTAAAAATTATGACTGTTGGGTTTTAAAATATAATTCTGATATGGAAATAAATGTTTAGAAATTCTACGAGGAGGCACTGATATCGTAGTGGCCATATCTGGCTTCATTCTGCCAGAATACTAGCAATATTTTATACATATGTATATTGCCTATGATATTGCAAATTTTGTAAGGTAATAAGGATTAAGGTTGTTAAGACTGCCACCTGCTGTAGCCTAGACAATAAAAGTAAGGAATCTTAGCCTTGGTTATAAAGTAGATAGAATATACAGTCTGATTTTATCTTTTGTATTAAAATATCTGTCAGATAATTCTTCAAAAATTCAAATGTTGTCCGTATTATACTTGTTTATTACGTTTTATTTTTACACACACAACTTATAGTTATCTAAAAGATATTTATCTATAATTATAATACTAGATGCTTCAGTTCTTAATGTGTGATAGACATTCTAGGAAACCATTTGACTGATTTCTTTATGTTATAATAAATGCATCCTGAAGTTAAGATGTGGAAGCAAACAAAATGTTTGCATCAAAATGTTTGCAAAATGTTTGCACATGTTTTCGAAAAGTACAGGTATAATGCTTTCACTAAATTTTGAGTAGATTAGTAATTATATTTAAAAAATATCATGTAAACTAAACTTCAAATATAAATCATATGAAAATATAGCATACATACTTATGTAAAATTTTAATAGAAAAAATTTGATTAAGAACAAACTTTATAAATCAAATTGTTTATAAACTTTTGTAAAAGTACCCTCTTCAAGGTTTTTATAAAAATTTAATTTTTAAAGGTAATTTGCAGTTTTAATCAGTTTAACAACTTATAAGTTTCAAAAAATTTGTTATATTTAAAAAATTTTTTACGCTTAAAAAAGTATGTAATTTGTGTATAACAGTAAATTGCAGTATATATAGATTTAACAAGGCTTTATGTAGAATCTGTTACACAAATAAACATACACATAGATATCCACAAGTATTTTCTATAACATAATAACTAGATCAAACAAGTTTGGAAGCTAATTTTTTGAAAATAATTAAACACACATACACACACACACACACACATATCACATCACATACAAACAAATGTAATATAATAGCCTGTTAACAGATTGCTTAAAATTTTGAATTAAGCTTTGTAATATTTGTATTTGAGCCCTAATACTACCATTCTTCATCTTTTCAACAAAAATTTTGTAATATTCTAATTTACAACTTCATATAATCCCTTTATAGAAAAAAAAACCACATCAAACCTGAATTAAATTCTCTTGCAGCATCAAAAACCTCAATCACCTCCTTTTTACCTTTTACTTTGCAGTACAGTTTAGATGAATATATTTACTTTGCAGTATAGATGAATATAGCCATGCAATCTTTAAATTTTCTAAAAGTACTGTTCTATATAGTAAAAATAGAACAGATTCTGAGAAGAACACAAAAGATATCTACATTAAGATTACTAAGTTTTATCAATTCTACTCTATTAATTTGTTTTTAATCATTCATACAACTCAATTTTATTAGCTCAATTATTTACTCATTAACTCAATTTTATTAGCAAAATAATAAAGCATTTTTTTTTTTTAAAATGTGCATTCAATAAATCTGAAAGGGTTCATCAGCTTCACTTCTTTCTTCTTTTTCCTTATCTCACTTTCATTAACAATGAAATTTGTGTATATCTAAAGCTCTTTTTTGATATGTAATGTTTTTCCGAATGCATGTATATTGTTCATCACTAAAAAGGGTAAAATTTCTAAAAATGTCATCAGTCTTACTCTTTATTACTTTTTTAATGGTTTAAAAAATTTAGGTTGAAATACTTTTAAATTATAACTAATTGATTCACCACGTTACGAAACATCTACTACAGAATCGCAGCATTAAGTCTTTCATTTGGAAGCTTTTTGGGTTTGAAACACATCAGGCTTGGCATTTTTCATGTAATACAACATTTAATTCTTATCATCAACAGTATTTGCTGTTTCTTATGAATTAATATAAAAAATAATCACTTCTTTCTGTTATTAAAAGAAAACAATTTTTATGTATTAAGGGCTTTAGTGATATCAAACTGCTTTACTTTGGTAGAAACTATGAAGGGCTGAGCAAAATTAACTCCTGAATTTTTAAGGTGTAACTTTTTCCAATTTTCTTTTTAGAAATACTTTTACCTACAGTTAATTAATTTTATATGATGTCTTAACAAAACCAACAGGCTGATAGATAAAAACTACTGCAGAAATGGCTCTGGGATCTCTTATATTTGATTTTCAGGTCAAAAACCATAAGAACTTATTAATTCTGCCCCTTAATTAAAGTCCTAAAAATTTTAGTATGATCACATTTAATTGGGAAGCTGAAATCCATATGAAATCTTTTAACAAGCTGTAACTTGCAAATGAAGCATTTTAGGACAGGTTTATATGAACTTTTTCCATTATTTTCACAGGTAGAATAGATTATGAAAGTTCCCGGAGAACTTTGTGATATATTCCATATATATATATATTTTTTTTCATTTATATGATCATTGCTGTACCATACTTCTTTATTAAATTTTTCAGTTACAGATTTTTAATCCCTGAAACATAAATCTGATGTAATACTTTTAACTTAAAACATTCAGATGTAATTAACAAAAAAGCTACAAAATGTGCAAATTAATAAATTAATTATAAAATTAAATATATATTTATAATTCTACCTACTTGTACATAAATAAAGTAATGAGACTAGTTTTTTGCAGCCAAAATGGTAACACTGTAAAGTTACTAGTAAACATATGGTTATATAAACAGCTAATTTATATTAGGTATTAATATTTTTAAGTATTTAATATTTTTTAAGTATTTTTTAGGTATTTAATATTTTGTTGTCACATAAGATAAAAACAAACTTTTCATGAAATGAGTTTTTGTTGTGCATTACAAAAATAAGTGATACTAACTATGAGCAACATTTTGCAATCAAGTTTTGTGTTAAACTCTGTGACAATGCTACTGAAACTTTTTCAATATTGAAAAGAGCGTATGGAGATGATGCTCTGTCACAAGCCCAAAATTTAAGCCTAAAATTTAATGACTGATGCAAAGATATGTTAATAATTAAATCTGGTTTGTATACTGAAATCTCATGTTTTATTACCTGGAAAGAAAAATACTTTTTAACCCATTGTTTATCATATGGACCTAAGGTATTATCATGGGGTTTATCATAAGCTGACCGACCACCTTGCAGACCTTAACAAAAAAAAAAAATTTTTTGTTAAGGTA
The DNA here is from genome assembly GCF_047948215.1 of Lycorma delicatula. NCBI lineage: Eukaryota > Metazoa > Arthropoda > Insecta > Hemiptera > Fulgoridae > Lycorma > Lycorma delicatula. The sequence continues at coordinate 278,554,021 of NC_134455.1, read as the reverse complement.
GCGTTTTACACAATGGCGTAAAACAATATTCACAGTGCTCCTAGTGGCAAATAAAATAACTAAAGACTTTAACTCTACTGTTTCCTACCCAGATAGCAGCACAATGCAGACTGAACCAAGGTGCAATCGACCCAAGGAACGACATTTTTCCGTACGCGACTCAAATATTGGAATAAAACATTAATAATAATGAAGAGATGATGAGGCACTAAAATATTAATAGGTACAATAAAATTCACCAATTCTTCATAATTCATTTTACAATAAAACCATTTTATAAATACCAAATTATAACTAATAAATGTGCATAAAAATTAATGATGGTACATAAATTAGTAATGTAGGTTATTTAATTTGTTTTTAGTAATATATATTTTTTTTTTTAGCTTTATTAAAGTTGTATAATGAGGAAAACTTTCATGCAGTTTTAACCAAGAAGTAGTCCCCCCCCAATCCAAAAGGGTGGTAAAGTACTTTTGGTTCATTAAAATCATTTTTCTTAATTTCATTTTTATTAATGTAGTTGAAACAATTTTTTTTTTAATAAAGTGTATATTTTTATTTTTGAGTTACAATTTGTTAACTTAAGATTGTTTTTTTAATGGTAGGCTGCCCTTCTTGGAGCAGGAGCTTCAGTTATAGGGATGGCCTCAGATATTGGAGGGTCAATTCGGTTACCTGCAATGTACACTGGAGTATTTGGTCATAAGCCAACACCTGGTGAGTTGAGCTAAAATTTAATTCTGTTTGTTATTACTTCCTTGTACAAAGTAAAGGAAGTATTGTGATTGCAAAAAATGTTGGTTTTCAGATTTCAACGGAAATATCCATTTTGACCATCCCTGAATCCACTTTGACTAGTTTCATGAATACGTACATACGTACATATGTATCTACATATGTACATATCTACGTATGTATCTCGCATAACTAAAAAATGAATAGCCGTATCAATTTTGGATTTAGGACTGTTGTAACATCTAGTTTTGCACCTCCCCTTTTGATTGCAATCAACTGGACCAAAAGTGTACAAAATACTTGAAAATCAAAAAAAATTTAGGTTTTGTACTTTTTCTTAATTGCAGTAATAAACATTGAGAGCATTTCAATGATATCATGGTACTTATTTCCATAGGTTCCAGAGTTATAGCTTAATAAAGTTTTAGTTAATGAAATGTTTGGATCTTAAGGGAAGGCACATCGGTTCGAACCAGATTCATCTCCCTTTTTTTAATTTATTTTTTTGATTTAAATATATTGATTTATTAATAATTATTAACATCTGATTGAAAATAATCAGAAGTTAATAGTGAAATAAAATTTTATGTGCTTTTCATTTTAATTCAGCAATTTTTTACAGAGGTTAATAATTATTAATAAGTCAATATATTTAAATTAAAAAAATATTTAAAAAAAATTATATGATTTGCATTTGAACTGATGTGTTACGGATCTGACACATTCTCACTTATATTTCATAACTGCTTGAGCAACGTGAAACAAAATGAATATATAAACTAATATAAAATGCTGATACAAACACCCCAAAAATGTGTGATGCAATGTGGTGTACACCACAATGCAATTGTGTAACTGTCTACTTTGTTAAAGAATTAGAGAATCGTATCTCACTTTCAAATGAAATGCATGAAATATGTATATCTAATTTAATAGGCGTACTAGGAAGTCATGTGATGTCCACATCAGGTTTTTTTTAGTACCATAATCAGAACATGAGTATTTTTAAATATGATGGGGCTTAAATCGCAGCTTTATCCTTCTGAGAGTCAAGGAGATTTTAATTGAAAAAGTAAATCAATTAACCTAGTGTTCTGTGTATGATACACAAATATGTATTGGTGTGAATTATTTGTAGTATTTGTTTATTAAAGTAGTTCTATTTATGTACCACATGAGAACCAATGTAGCAATCTATAAAAAGTTTTTTTAGGTTATATTGGGTTTTAAGGGGGCTCTGAGATGAGTTTTCTTCAGCAGACTAATATAAATTTTGGTACATTTTTGTTTGTTCTATATACTCATATGTATTAAAAGAAACCATCTCTTAAGATAGAAATGCAAAAGTAGCAGTTTTCTTTACACAAAATTTTATTCCACTTCATCCCTTTTTTTATAAAATTATATTCCAGCCACTTGATTATGGTATTATTATAAATGAACATAAACACACTTTTTCATGTTAAAAATCAGCTTCCTATAACCTTTGTTACAGTTATTAGCTACTTTTTCTTACAGAATAAAACATGAATAGTCAGTTATACAGCAAATAATATTATACAAAACAAATAATTAAAACAATAACAAAAAAATATATATAAATAAATAACTTCCAAATAGATTAAATACTTAACTTGAGAAATAATAATGATAACGAATATGAACCTTAAATCTATACCCCAATAACACATAACAATAAAATATGCAAATACTGTGATTAAGATCATTTAGACACCAGTATTATCGACAGTAATGTATACCAGTGATTATTTCTACACAGTGATATTTACCAAAGACTTTGCGTTCATTTTGTCATAGTAATCTGATAAAAACAAAATAAAATTGGTTAAATGAGAAATATTTTCAGTGACTGGAAAGGGGTTGAAAGATTATTTCTTTCCAACCATTCTTGCCATAAAGTGTAATGATCACAGATATAAATAAGTTCCTTAATTATTTTGTTTAATACTTTATGACCTATGGAAATGAACAGAAATCTTTACCACATAATACTTAACAGTATTATTGACATTTTTTGAGGGATTTGCCATCATCAGTTTACTGCTGCGATGCTTTTCTTCATTTCATTCTGTTTTATGTTAATCATATTTTTGCTTTATGTACTTGAACCTCAAAAATTTTTATGATAAAGCATTCTTCAAAATTTGGATATTGATGCTATATACTTGTGTAATGTTATTTTTTATTTTTCTGCTCTAAAAGATTTTGTCCAATTATTCAATACTAATCATAGCTATCTTAACACCACATGAGATGACATTTTATACTGGGATAACACTACTATATATTTACATAAAAATTTACGTTTTCGTACTAAATGGCTCGTAATGTTCATAATGCATCTGAGCAGTATTAACCTTATTTTGGAATTAGATCACAACAAATCTAATAGCTTCATTAAAAAACTTACAACAGTCTTGTGATTTTCTCATTTCACAAATAACATAATTGTAACTCCATCTTAGTGAATTAAGAAGTACATCCCAAGAAATAAAAAAAAAGCTCTGTAACAAATTGATTTATGTTAGTGTTGTTGAAATAAGTAATTTTTATTAGTCTAAATTTATAAATCGTGAGCTAAAAATGAGTATAGTGGAGAAAAAGAAATTGCTTATAGATTTAGGCAATGTTTGCTTTATTGTATAATCCAATATTTCATTAGATAATAAAGTTATTATCTAACAGCTATTAGATAATGGTTATATTTTCGTTGATGTAATAATAGGAAAGAAAAACTAATACTAAGTTATAGACTTAAGCTGGAAAGTTAATAAGAATTAATCAATATTATTCTTAATACTAATAATAGACCTGAATATGGTATATTTATTTTTTTATTAAGTTTAATCCTTGACACAATACAAATGAAAAAGATTACATAAGATTGCTACATAATTTTCATTAACATGCTAATGTCAGTGGTACGTTTCAAAACATTGGATCAAAGGTGAACTGATAACCTGCTGATTTTCCCAAATTTCAGTCTTCTTTTATTTTTTAGTGATATTTCAGTGATCTTTCTGCAGGAAATGTTTGTTACAGTGGGATATGAATCACTGTTAAGTTTATATAACAACTGAACATATTAATATTTCTGATCCTAACCTCCATTGCCCTAACCTGGATTTTGAATACTTAAAAAAAAAAAAAAATTGTTAAATGCAATGTTATGTTCTGTTTCTGGGAGCGTGTACTTCTTTTATTTGAATTAGTCTTTCTTTAATCTAATAAAACAAAGAAATGATTTGATAATAAATGATTATTTAAATAATGATATATTGTAAAATAATTGCCTGAAAATAATAAAGTTCATATTCAATTTTTTTTTAATCTAATAAAAAAGTATTGATTTGATAATTGATTAATGAAATTCTTGGACACAAATTTTTACAAAAATATTACTTTTATTTTAATTGTGAGATTCATCTTATGTTTTTAATTCAAGGGTACTAATGAAGTACAGGCAAGGAGACAAACATATAATCAACAACACTGACTTTTTTACTTTTTAAAACAATAAAGGTTTTGAAAACGACTGATAAGAACATCTGCATATTAACATTTACATATGTATTGCCATTATATTTTATTTATTTACTTTACTTGAAGACAGAAAGTAACTCCAATTTTAATTTTTAACCTCAAACAATACGCTATTGATCTTTGCAAGTGTAACAAAGATGAAAATTTGGTTCAAAATTCAGTTGATTCTGAAACCGCTGATGCCCGTTTCCTCTTTAACTCTCTCTTCTTGATAGCTATAGCTGGCCATTTACGCCTATCTTCGACTAACCACCCTGGTCCATTCCACCAAGATGCTCATCTCTTGTATTTGACCAGGCATCTCCCCTCTAGAAACAAGATCTGCAGGATTGTCTTCACTGTTAACGTTTCTTCATTCACATGAACCTTTAAGCTCCTGAATTTCAGCCACTCTGTTTGCTACAAAGGTCTTCCATTGATGACTAGAAGAGTTGATCCACGCAAGAGTAAATGTTGAATCTGACCACAGATTAGATTTTAACCGCTTAATTTTTAACGCTGTAACGATTTGGTTCACTAGTTGTGCCAATAATAATGCTGCACACAACTCCAGTTTTGGTATGGACACTTTCTTAATGGGTGCGACTCTGGATTTTGCACACACGAGTTTCACAGTCACTCCACTGTTTGAAGACTTACTTTGCACATAGAGATGCATGCTGCATATGCTAGTTCAGATGCTTCACAAAACCCGTGTAACTCAGTATGTAATGTGATAGAAGGAAACAACTTCTTAGGAATTTGTATTAACTGAAGTGCAGGAAGCTCATTTATGAAATTTCTCCAGAACTGCTGAAACTTGTCTGGTAGTGAGTCATCCCTGGTTGTCTGGTTGCGAGAAAAGGTGCTGATGCTGTGCCATATGTAATGGTTGTCAGCCTAAAGGTTTGCTGGCTGACAAATGGCTGGTTGTCAAACTGGCTGGTTTGGGTTGTCTCTCCATAAAATTCTTTGAAGAGTCCTGTCACTCTCGTGGACCTTGACCTGCCAATACATCTTTTTAATGTCTGCAATAATAACAAATTGATGTTTTCTGACCCTTATTAATATATTAAACAAATCATCTTGAACCTTGGGTCTGACTACAGAAATGTCATTGAGAGAGATTCCAGTTGAGGTTTTGCATGATTGATCGAAAACAACCCTTCATTTTGTTGTTGAACTCGATTCATTAACAACTACATGGGTGGTAAATAGTACACTGGCTGCCATGGTTCATCTGCATCTTCTGACAATAGCTCCATGTGCCGTAATTCAGAATATTCTTTCATGAAGGTGCAGTAACACCCTTAACAATGGATTTTTGCTACAACGTATTTCTTGTGCTTCTAATCATCACAGTGCAGTCTCTTTAGATGCTCCTAATTCATCTTTAGATTTGACTGGTAATCTAAAACCTGCCGTTTTTGTCCTGAGATACTGTTACCCTAAAATAGTTTTCAGACTCTAGTTCTGATCTAGGCAACTGATGATGAGGAATGTGATTAACTTTTTCTAATTTCCAAAATGGTTGCAGTTGTTGAATATAATAATAATTTTTTCTTCAACAGACAAATTGCATGAAAGTACTACTCTAGTAGGTCTTGATGCTGCCTCCTTGCCAGCAGTAACCCATCCAAATTCTGTATTTTGAAGTATTAATGAAGTTCCTATGGGCATCAGTTTCCCATCATATAATAGATTAAAAAAGTGTTCTGCACCTATAAGCAAGTCAATGTTAGATGGCTTATAGTATTCAGGATCTGCCAATGGTAGATTGGGTGGAGTTTCCACTTTAGATTTTAACATTGAAAATGCTGGTAGTTGTTGAGTGATATTTTTCAAAACTACAATCTACGGCTGTAGAAAATGTGTTGAATTCAGATTTCACTACACAGTGGGTGCTTTGTGTAGTTTGAGCCAATGATTGACCTATGCCACTAATTTCTGTATAATTTTTAGTCGTATTTAAGCATAACCGCTTCACCATTCTATCACTAATGAAATTCTATTGAGAGCCAGAATCCAACAATGCTCTACATAAGTGTGAGGATCCCTGACTGTCTAACACTGTCACAACTGCAGTTGATAAAATGGAAGAGTTTATTTGATTTGAATTTAAATGTGAGACCACATTTTTTGAGAAGCAATGCTTGTTTGACTAGTATCTCCCTTCACTGCATTATTCATACCTTGTAATGTCGATTGACCTACATTTCCACTTTTTTGTGACTCGGGAAAATGTAGCAATGTGTTGTGCTTTTTATTACACAGTTTGCATGTGCCTGCTGTACAATCACGACTCTTATACCTTCCAGACAAACAATTAAAACATAACTTCAACCATTTTACTTCCTTTTCTCCGTTAAATATAGACAGAGACAGGAAATTTCCACATGAATGTATTGCGTGTGTTTTTTCACATATTGGGCATTTGTTTAATGAAACATGATTAACTGATATATAACCCTTTGAAATATGTTTACTCTTCACATTCTGAAAGTTACGAACAGGTATGGAACGCCTAGGACCTGTGTGCCGATCCTCAATGGCCTCCAGAACTTGACACCTTTGTTCCAGAAAATGAACTAGTTCTTTTAAGGTAGGTATTTTATCACTCTTTAATGACGCTTCCCACTCACTAAATGTGGAAACATCTAACTGCCTAGTCATTAAATGAAAAATTAATAAATCCCAATGACTGGTAAGTTTGTCTTTATATAATAGTATATATTATAAGAATGTAACAGATATGCACTAATTCATTTGAGATATTTCATTTTCCCTTTTTGCAGGATTTGTTTCAAACCGAGGTCATATACCTACAGCTGGAGATACATTCTGGAATAAATATTTTACTTTGGGACCTATGTGCCGCTTTGCAGAAGATTTACCACTTGTACTTGGAACAATTATTCCGGACATCACAAAGCGTAAACAATTGCAGCTTCATGAGAGTGTAAGTTTTAAAAGTGTTTTATTGGCAGGGCAACTTATAAGCCTGAAATACCTCCTCAACTCAGCTAGCATAGCTAATTTTCAAAATGACATTGTAATTTTGGACACAATACTATTGAAAACAGTCATGTGTTTTTTAAACTTCAAAAGATCTCTTATCATAGCCAAAACTGGTACACCATAATAGAATATGCCTGAGTGCCTTACATTATGTTGGAAAAATTATCTTAAGTAAGTACTATTGGAAAATAATCATGGTAAGTTTACCATGATGCATAATGTTTTCTGTCATAGTGTCTTCATAATAGATTATCTTTCAACTCCACAAAGTAATTTTAAAGTGGATGGTTCTGGATTTTTAAAGGAGAGATGTGAGATCCATCAGATCAAAATAAAATTCAGTGTTTATAAATATTCTATTGTTCATTATTAAAATTGTAGCACACAAATTATAACAGTAAATGTGTAAAAATTTAACAGTAAAAAAGGTTGAGTTATCAAAAGTAGGGAAAATAATTTTGTTTTGTACTTGTTTCTGTTATTTTTAATTTTTATTTTGATTACTGATTATTTTAATTATATACTTAATTATATAATCAGTTATATATTCAAATCTTGATTAATTTAAATATTAGAGTTGTTATTTGGTTCCAGATTCTTCTTTTATAATATTCTATTATTTTATTACATTTTTATTATTTTATTTCTCATTTTCAATGGTCATATATAAAAAAACCAGTCTAGGTATATGTAGTGGTTTGTATAAGTGTCTAAGTGTACATATATGATTCCTCTTAAATTATTTATTTTTATTGTATGATTAAAGCAATGTTACTTTTCAGTTTCTTCATTTGGCTGGTTGACAAGACATTTTCAGTTTTCATTTCCTTTTCACTTTTTTATGAAATCCACTTCATAAATGTAAATAAATTTTAAATTCATAATTGTTTTAAATAATTTTAAGTAAGGGGCAATTGTTAATTTGAAACAAGAACCTATTTCTGTATTTACTTGAAAATAAGAACCCCTTTTCTTAACACAATTACACACCAAAATTTGGGAGGTTTTTATGTTTGAGGCAGGTCTTACAAACAGGTATTTCAGAAACTGAAAATAAGAAAAACTGTATTACTGAGCTGTGAATTTAATATATTTTATTAAACACTAATTATTGTAAGTTATACAGATAAAAAAGTCGTATTATTTGAGGATGCATGTTATTTGACATCAGGGGTGTAGCTTTGTTCAGCTTCACAGGTACCAGTATGTATGAAAACAGAAGTGAATGACTTACAAATTTATAGTGCGAACCAGTTACCTTTATTTTAACAACAATGCAAAAAGTGTGGTATTGTGTTTTAATTACCTGAAACACAGTTGTTTAGTCAGTGTTACTGCTGCTTGCATCATTATCCTCTTCTTCACCATCTTGGATGGCCTTACAATTGAGGGGGTGTTATTTTTGAATAAATATAGTATTTTAAAAAAAAATCACTTAAAACTGTAAAAGTGTAATTTTTTTCAAATTGAAACAATTGAACAACTCTTTAACTACAAGCTTTCTATAGTTTCATAAAAATACTTTTCTTAAGAAATAAATACAAATTTTCATAAATTTTTATTTATATTTAGTCAACATTCTTCTGATTTAATATTTTATAAAATTCATCTTTTGTTATATCTTAAATATAATATAATGGATTATAATAATTTAGTATTTAGTATTTAATAATTATTAGTAATGAAACTTGAATATTCAGTGTTTGATATTTTTTCTATTTTAGTGTAATTATTTGTTTCTTATGTTGGAAGTGAAAACTACTTGTAATTCAGATTGGCTCGTTCCAATGATGTTCTCCATAACTTAATTACTTTTAAACAAATGAAGTCTCATTTTTTTGATAAAGATATTTAACATTTTTTTCTAATTAAAAAAGAATGTTAAAAACCTGTTGCAGTGACAGAAATATTAATGATCTAATTATGAGTATGGACACCATTATGAAAGTAGTAATGACAAATTTTTATTTATATAATTTATTCAAAAAAAATAAAAATGAATAAAAATATACACAAATTTATGCATGTATTTAAGACTATATGTATTTTTGAATAAAAAAAACTAAAGAAAGATCAAATTCACTCAATAAGTGCTTTAAAAAAATATCAGTTAGATCAAATTTAACGATCGCAGACACAAAATTTTGGCATTTAATTCTATATAGTATATCACCTCAAGTAAAATCATTTCAGTGAAGCCAAAATTATTTTGCATCATACACATTACCTATTATTGATCTTATAGACTTGAAGTTTAATATGATACTTCTTAATTAAGTTTTTGTATGTCATCTAATATTAAAAATACTTATTCTTGTTTCAGGTTGATCTGAGGAAAATAAAATTATATTATGCTGAAGATGAAGGACCTAATTCAATTCTAACTGATAAAATGTCTTCGGAAATGAAAGCTGCAATGAAAAAAGCTATCAATGTTTTGCAAACAAAATATGGAATTATAGCTAAAAAGGTGAGTACAACAATTGTGTATAAAATTAATTACTGGGATAAATATTTGATAATAAGTAAAAAAAATTTTTTTTAGTTCCTTCATCTAAGATTTACAAAAGTTCACCATTTCAGATCAGCGATGGTTAGAAACAAACTTGTGTATTACTTTTATGTAAATAAAATTAAATAGATATTTGGCATATGTCATGATTCGATGACTGTCATTCAGTCTGTCTAGTTCTGTTTCAATTACCATCTCTATTATGTGTTGTCTTTTACGTAAACTATCCTAAAATATTTTAAATCTGTTCTCTAACCACTGCTCAAAATAGACTTCAAATACTACCCTCAGTAATGTGCGAATTTACATTTATTAATTTCTTATTAAGTTGTATGACTTTTTAATACTATTCCCTAAAAACAAATATTCTAAAATCACAAAATGATTATTAAAAAATAATTTAGAATAAGCTATTTCAAAAAAAAAAAATATCACCTAATATTACTTTTAGTATCCTAGAAGAACAAATAAGCAGCATCTCATGAAAACATAAAATAAAGATTCTTAAGGTAAACCATGGATGTAACAAACAATATGACATGTTACTCCTAATACACATCCTAATTTTTATTTTATTGGTCTCATGTTTGTAAAAAAAATAAAAGGTTGAAGAAGGAAGAGGTAGGAGATGTTAGAGGACTTATTAAACATTTTTATTAATGTATTACTGTAATCAGAGCTGGTTTGGAGAAGATTATGTTGTCTAGATAGGATTAAATCATCCCACACCACTACAAATACACTTTTTATGTGCTTCTGGAAGGCCTATTTTAGAGTGTGTAAAATTCTTTAATGCTTTTTGTTCTTTGTTCATTGTTTTTTTTATGAATCTAGTCACTGTTTAGACTACCTGTTTGATTTATTCTTTTCTATCTACTTCATATTAATATGACTGATAAAAGTATAAAAGATGTTTGTTTGGAAAGGATAAAAGCCGAAACTAAGTTTCCTGATAAACACAATATATAATATCAACAGTGTATAGTTCTGAAATTAGAAGATTGACACTACTTTCCGTTGATAACATCTTTGTAGTTACAACTTAGTGATTTTTACAGTATTCATGACTGAGTAATAACATGGATGTGCCAGGCAGTATAAATGACATACAGATTTTTTAAATTTATGTAACTGTAAGAAAGATTGTGGGATGGTTACGGAATGAAAGTTTTTGTGACTATTCATGAAAAAGGATCTTTGTCAGAATAGGAGGTAGCGTAAAACATATCTTGGATACATTAACAAAGGCCATTTATTTGACAATCAGATTTAAAATTTTAAAAGTATATTTAAATTTTATTCTGAAAAAATAACTGGAATTTTGTTTAAATTAGTAAAATGATAGATGAACAAAATAAAGTTTTTCCAGAAAGTTATAAAAAATTGGTTACTGTATTTCACATAAGGTCATACAGTAATGTTTGTTCATTCAAGAGACCACTCTGTCTTGAAATTGACTAAAAAATGTTTTAAATCTTTTTCTGTACAAAGTTTCAACTTTTTAGTATATTTGCTCTCAGAATAGTGAAAATAGCCATTCTACCCAGATAAAACAACTGATTTTAGGTAATATTGTTCTAGGATTATATGCATTCATGAAACTAAATTCTGTAATTTTTTATGAAATTAAGTTTATCTGAAATGTAAAATAGTACTTTTAATAAGTTTGACCAATAAATAAAGTGATTTATTTTATAATTACAGTAACAGAGAGGATTCAGGATCTATTTAAAAAAAATTCAAATCATCTGTTTTGTAATTATTTTTCTATCATTTAAATTTAGGTGGATATCAAAGGATTAGAAGATTCTCTTGCCTTAAGTGCATTAGTTATGATGAGAATGAAGGGAATACCAAATATTTTTCAGAAAAGTGAATCTGATCCAGATGTAAGTTAAAATTAGTTTTTATTTTAGATTCATTATGTGTAAGTTATGTTTTATTACATTTAAAACTTTTGTCTACATACTGCAATGAACAATGTAGAACTAAGGAAACTAATTTTGGTATTATTTTTTATTTTATACAAAAGTAAGGGATTCATTTTAAAAATCATTTGGTTCATTTCTTAGCAAATTGTTTAACAGTAAATACTGATGAATTCCTTTTCAGCCAATCCCAGCAACAATTTTCTAATTTTTGTGATGTAGTTGACACATGTGATGAAATAGTATTTTGTGTAGACCTGATGTTTTTTTAAAAATAGTTTTATTAATGTGTTGATAAGCTAAGGAACTATCAAACCTACTTGGGTTTTGTACTGGATGTGTTACTGCCTTATCTGTTTTTTTATAATTCATCTTTTTATTTTGTTTGTATATCTATTTTGTGTTCATGTAACAACCACATGTCTGACATCATTTCAAAAGAGGTTAAAGTAAGATTTTTAAAGGCATTCATAGAATTGTTCAAAATTAAATGTAGAAGTGGAAGAAGAGAAGAAAGAAAAGAATTGGTCCAAAATGATTATTTGGTGTTATTCTTTTTCGAAACTGTGAAGTAAAATTTGCTTGTACTTTTAGGAATTATAATTCATTTTACTTAGTTTGTGGCACAGAACCATTACTAAATAGTATCAAGAAAATTATTTTCATAAAATGGGCAAATGATTGTAAAGAAAGGATACAGTTGCTTATTGATATATGATTTTATATATACTGCACACAATTATCGTCTAAATTTTGTTTTCAAAGTATTCTTTTTTAAAATGCATGTTAGTATATAGTGCATTTTTTATTAAAAAAAAAGAAGATTAGTAAGCCTATAATAGCTTTCCCAAAAGGAAAGTATTGTTAGCATTGTAAGGAGGAAATGGTATCCCCACAAATTATAAAAATTATAAAAGAAATAAGCAACAATTTTGAAAGTTCAGTAAAGACCATAGCAGGAGAGACTGAATGTTTTCTAATGGAAGCTGGACTAAGGCAAGTTAGTCTTTTTCATTTTTTTTTTTTTTCATTGCTATGGATGAGATTCATAATGATTTTAAGAGATAAATAAAAAGCTAAGAAAGTGAGAACTAGGTACTTTGTTGAAGACATTGCTATCTTGGGAGAAAAGGATGTAATTCAAACCGCCTTCCTTTTGGAACAGGACAGACATATGGGAGATGAAAATAAGCATAGAAAGAAGCAAAATTTTGTAATAAGAAAGTTTGATGAAAATGGAAGAGATAATTAGTTTGCAAATGCACTGAGAAACATTGGAAAAAGTTCAGTTTTAGGTATTAAAAAAAACAAAAATGTGGATAAGGAAGTATAAACTGATATTATTCAGGTGTTGCTGTATCCCTGTTCTAACATATGAGATAAAATCATTGACAAAAAGAGAAAGCAGTAAAATATAGGTGATTGAAATAACGGTTTTATTTAATATGATAGGAAACATGCATAAAGATTGAGGACTGAATAAGAAACGCTATTATAAATGAAGATAAGCACAACACTATAACATGAACATCTTCACACTTAATACCTGACATTTTTAATTTCCAATCTTTTAAGATATTCTGAGCACTAACACAGAATATCAATGAAAGAATAGCAAAAGTAATATTTATTTTAAATATACAGAGTAGCATGGAAGTCTTAGAATTTTAAAAGTTGACCATTTGAATAAAAAAAATCTTTTAATCGTATTTATTTTGACTTAGAAATTACATTGAAGTTACTGTGCAATGTAATATCTCTCAGTGCCGTATGTTTTTAGCTTCATATAGTTTTGAACTCTTTCTAAAGTGAATTCCATTATAGCTTAATGTTTCTGGGACCAACACTAATTTCTTGTGAAATATCTTTCTTCTGTTCCTGGATTGCTCGAGAATTGTTTACATAAACTCATTTTTTTTTATAACCTGAAAGGTAAACAATCAGGAGCTGTCAAATCTGGTGAACATGATGGCAAATTCATTTCTACTCTATAAAAAGTCAATCTACCTTTGAATGACAAAAAAAACTCTAATATAAGAAAATAAGTATAGAAGTTATCCTATACTAGAAGCTCTAGAAGTTATCGCATTCTGGTAAAACCATAATGTAATGTCTATTAGTGATATTTGAATGTAAAAATGTTCAGTTACATCTCAGTGATTCTCATCTACTACTATTAATGCATTTCCTTCACAATCTTATAAAAAGTAGGATCCAATAGTTCATTCTGTTTTGATCTAAATGAGACTGTGGCATTTAAGGGGATGGACCTAAAATTGTCATATAAAGTCATACATCAACTTTTATAACCCAAATTCTGCAGTTCTACCTATTGATAAAACCATTTATTTAGAAATCATGTTCATTGGAATGAATTCAGGGTGTACAAAAAAAAATTGGGATTTTAAAACTATTTAATCTCTTAATTTTGACTTACAGTAATGAATCGCAAATAAAATGAAAGAGTAATGCTTGTAATTTTTCCCTACAAGTGTTCAATGTAAGCATCTTTTGTCATATGGCTCACTTTAACCAGCATGTCTAGAGTAATGGAAGCAATAGCTGTTTTGATCCAGTTCCTGAAATTGGGTAGATCCAGTTCCTGAAATTGGGTAGGTGGCAGAGAGATATGTACAAGATCCTTTATAGAATCCAAAGAAAAATAAATCACATAGGATCATATTGGGTGATCTTGGAGGCCACTACAAAAAATCTGTTCCCTTGGTTGGATCCATGCCAACCAATCCAATAGTTAAGGAAAACATCATTCATTCAGTTTTATACAGAGTTATGCCAGTGAAGAGGCACATCATTTTGTAGTCAAATAAAACTCTCAGGTCCATCTTGCAGTTGAGAAAAGAACCATGCATGTAACATATCCAAACAAACAATACCTTTTATGCAGGTATTAGCGAAAAAAAAAGAAAAGAAGGCCCTTATAATTGCTATCAGGATATTGCACAGAAAACATTTAATTTTAAGGGGGTTCATTGTATAAGTTCAAAAGGATTTTCTGACCCTCACCATAGATTTGCAGCGTAAATTAAGTATGTTAACTTTTCCCTTAAGATGAAATATTGATATATCACTAAACATATTAAGAAAAAGAAAATCATCTTCAAGCTGCAACATTTTGATCTCGAAGTCAACAAATACCGTGTAGTTGGTAGTCCTCAAAGGCTGTAACAGTTGTAAACAGCACTGAAACATATGTAAGCTTTCCTTAAAACAATCCATACTTTCATCACTGGGATTTCTAGTTAATGGCTACCTTTCAAACAGATTTTATAGGACCACATAGGAAAGACTCCCTGATATGTTCAACATTTTCTTTAGACACCATTGGTCATCCTGTACTCTTTTCTTTATTCAGACATCCAATGCCGTCGACAAATGTTAGTGATCTTGGGGAATCACAATTAAACTTTCTACAGAACACATGTTGAATTGAAACTACAGATTCATATTTAGCATACTACAAAATTTACAAGGCGCTCTGTTTGGGAGTTGCCTTCTTTGCTGGTGGCACTGTCAAGTGGAAAAGTAGAGAATCAATCTACGATCATGTGTGTAACTAAAACTGTCCATTTTGCTCTTTGATTTTAGCCTTATATCAACACATCATCCAAGATTATTAACAAATTAAAACCTTGATGTTCTTTTTCATATCCTTGTATATGGATAAACCAATTTGCAGTTAGTACTAATTACTGAAAATATATTAAAAAAAACTAGTCATCCTGGTTATTTTGTTCGTAATAATTTTAGGTTCTTATATGAGTAGGTATAATTACTTCAAAGTGCATTTCACTGATTCAAGGGAAGTGCCCATTTGCCTAGAATGTTATGGTTCCAGCAACAGGTTTAATAGGTTTTCCATTTCTTGGACTTAGATTGTGACAGGTCAGAAATAGATTTTGCATCTTGAAAACATTGAATGACACTCCAGATAGTTGGCCTTGAAGGAATATTTCTAACTAAAATGGTTATGACAATTTTTTGTATAAGTCAAATGAAATGGCAGTTCCATTCAGCTTAGTCATGCACTTCTTCATGGTAAATCTCCCAAATATTTATAAATATCTCTGTAAGAAATATTAAAAATTTAATTTAAATTTCAAAATGGTAAATATTTAATTTAATTATAAGTATTATTTAGATTTTATTTTCATTTTTGTCAGTATTTTTTCAAACTTTTTTAACAATATTTTTTAGTTTATCAATATTTTGTAGTAATTTGATACCATGTTAATCTTATTAATATTGAACATAAGGTATTTACTATATTTTTACAATTGTTTTGGAATATTTTGCCCATAAGTTACCTCAATTAAATATATTATTTTCTCTCAATAATTATATGGAATAATATCTGCTACTGAGGTGAATCAGTATATAAAGGCAATGTTACCTGGCGACAAATAATCCTATTAATTTTTGTTTCACTTTATCAGACATTCTTATAACTGTGATGCAAATAAATCATTTGATATACAAGAGATACAAGTTAGAGTTAATTTACTCTGAAGCTAATGATGTTCATTATATTTGTACATCCAATCTTTGTGGTGAACTGAGTGAAGATGTCATATCAGATTTAATATTTTCTACATTTTTATAACCTTGCTTGCTAGTGAACAAGAGTATGATTGCACACTCTTTTTCAATAAGCCTACTGAAGAAGGCAAGTGAAATCCACCTCGGCTATAACTTTCCCTAGTAAGCCTAATATGAAATACTTGTTATTCTGAGAAATGTTTGTACCATAATCTTTAGGAATGATCTGTATTGTACCAGGTTACCTAATATATTTATTTATGTGCGTGTGTGTACACATGTGTGTTATACAAATTAATTTTTTTATTGAATTCATTGATTTTACAAAAACCTAATTTGTTTGTGGAAAAATATTTTATATATGTTTAAGCCTCTTAAATTCTTTAACTAGTTTTAAATATTTTCAAGCTTTTAGAACTTCATGTAATGAAAATTAATATTTATATTAAATTTTCATTCCCCACATCATGAAACCAGAACTTTACAAAGGGAATTTAGTTTCAGTTGGTCGGTTAAGAAAACTGTATGCCTTGGGCATGAAATTGTGCTGTAATTGAACTTAAAAATTAGATTAATTTAGAAATGTAACTAAATTAATTGTTCAAAACACCAATAAATCAAAATAAAGAAATAAAAAATCTATCTACTGAGTGTTCACTTATGTTGTCATTAGAATGCATTCAACATTTCAATTAAGTTATTTAATCCCTTCATATATTATTGTACTGACAACATTCTAAAAAAAAAATGTTGTAGGTTTCACTATAGGCCTAAATTTACTATCCAATATTTTCACGAGTATTTTCTATGATGGTAGGCTATTTATTTTTTCACTGAATACTTGTTAATTTTAAATACTTTGTTCATTATATTTGTACATCCAATCTTTGTGGTGAACTGAGTGAAGATATCATATCAAATTTAGTATTTCCTCATATATTTCATATAATAAAAAAAATTCAAATTTTTATTTTCTCCTTTTTTTTAAATTTTTTGTTTTATTTTACTTATTTACATTTTTATTTCAAAGCAATGGAAAAGTGTAGTTCTGGAAATACTTAAAAGAGTGACATGTAATTCATCAGCATCTTTACCTAGCTTACTTTTTGGACCTTTAAAAGCAGTTGCAGATAGAGTTCCTAATAAAAAATACAAGAAAATGCTAATGAAAAAAAAAGAAATGATGGATCAATTTCGTGTAAGTATTTACACAAGATTGTTTATTCTTATAGACATGTTATTATAATTTTATTCTATTATAATGATTTCAAGTGTTTTTTATTTTATTTTATTATGTGCTAACAATTATTTTATTTTATGTAAAAGTAGTTTAATTTGAGTAAAGTTTGGTTCACTGGTTTTACATGTATATTGTTCAAAATTTATAACTCAAAACTGACAGGATTTATATAAAAAAAATTATATACACATCATTGATTCTGTGGTTTATTTACAAACTTCCATTCAATTGAAAAATATGTCAAGATTTTTATTATAAACACTTTCTCTGAGTTTACAAATAATATATATATGAATATATATATATATATATATATATATATATATATATGATAAAGAAACATCAACATTTCACTTCTTTTTTTTATCTCTGGGTTCGCAGTCAAGCAATTCATTCTGCAGAGGATGAGATGAATGTTTTGTAGCGTGAGTGTAAAATGCCATTTTTTTCATGCCAAACATTCCAACTTAACAGCATGATAATGAACTATGCTTCTAACTTGCCCCACTCAAATTTTCTGACCTTTAGTTGAGTATAACTCTAGAATGACTCGATTCATCTTCATCAAATTTTCACTTGCACAACTTCAAATACATTACTACAGCATATCTAAATTGAGTAGTTTTGGAGATTTTCAAGCCACAAAATTTTATACATAGGCCTATATATATAAATATATAAGGAAATCCCAATTTAAGTAAATCATATTTTCTAACTCTTCATTCCTCAAAGAAAATTAATTTTCACCTGCAAACCCACCATGTGACTGAAAGTAATATTGTACTTTTCTTCAAAAAGTAGGTAAAAAATCCTACCAACAAAACTTTTCCTTAGTGTATTTAATTCTTGTTCAAAAGAAATTCTTTATTTCAGTTTATATTGGTTATCATAATGACAATTGAAATTTTGTCAATAGAATGTAGAAAACAGCATGTCTCGTTTCCTGCAATTAACAGTAACGTTTTCTTTTGGTGAAGTATAGTAATAATGTTTTTTCTTCCTGCAAGTTCTTTTATAGAATTTCTCTTTGATTTACAGACAAAATATTTAGAACAAATTGTTGACAAACATGTTCTAAAGATCCATGTGTCATTTCTTCATATCATTTTATGAAGAATACTGGGTCAACATTCCTTTGATATCCAAATTTCTGAAACCATCTCTCTCTCTCTCTCTCTCTATACATATATATATATATATAGGGCTATTCAGAAAGTAAGGGACGTTTCCACCTGACGCCGCCAGGCGCACGCCAATCGCGTATATATTGGTGTGTTCGTGCTCGGCACCTCAGTCAGCGGTCAGCCGTGACAACGGGAACATCTCCGCACTGCCCGTTTTTTTTATATACAAATGTATGCTGCATTTTTTATATACAATTGAAATGTGTGCTGCAATCGAAAATCCCGCTAGTTGTGATTCGTTTTTTGTTGGCAAAATACTTAAAACCAATAGAAATTCATCGGGAACTGTGTGAAGTGTACGGGAACAATGTAATGAGTGAAAGTTCTGTCAGGAAATGGTTCATTCAGTTTAAAAATGGCCGAAAAACGTTCACGATAAAAAGAAGAGTGGACGTCCGAGCATTGTGACTGATGATCTGGTCTCCAAAGTTGACGAAAAGATTCGTGAAAACCGCCGTTTTACAATAACTGAGCTTTCCCTATCTTTCCCACAAGTCTCACGGACTTTATTGTTTGAAATTGTTTCACAGAAGCTAGGCTACCACAAATTTTGTGCAAGATGGATACAAAAACGCGTCACTGAGTGGTTGAGATCACAGGCGGCAGAATTCTATGACACAGGAATTTCAAAGCTTATCCACCGCTATGATGAGTGCCTGAATTTGTATGGGATTATGTTGAAAAGTAGTATTTTAGTCCCTCTTTCACATGTATATAATAAAAGGTTTTTTCTTGTACTTGGGTTTTTAAAATTCCAAAACGTTCCTTACTTTCTGAATAGCCCTCGTATATAATATACACTATAATATACTAAATAAATATAATAGTATATAGTATATATAATAGTTTGAACATTTCCTTCTACCATTTTTATATTTTCATTATTGATATTTATTACCCCCAAAATAATTATTCCATGCATTAGTTAATACCAAATATAATCAGTGTACAAAAATAATCATATTATGATGTATTTGTACAACATATTTCATTTTGTATTTGAAATAAATTTTATTTGTTTAAATGCAAACAGTAATTTTCTTAATTTTTTATTTATTTAATTTTCATCAGCTGTCAAGCTTTGTTATCAATTATTATGCAAGTACTTAAAACATTACTTATTTTTTTAATATTCCTTCAACATTATAAATTACCAGAGCTACTGCAAAAGTGTAGTTTTAATAGCTGTTCCGAAATTACCTCTTACAAAAAGACCAGCATGATCTTAAGTTTAGAAATACGAGGTGTGATCAAAAAATACGGTGAATGAATTTTTATAGCGGCAACTGCCGACGCTACATCCATATTCTGTAATTTGTCCAATAGCGTGATCAACTGAGACAGGCAAGGTCAAGTTGTAACAACACGTTCGAGCTTGCCAGTCAGCTGCGAGAGCCGCTAGAGTGAGGTTGTGTTTATCGTGTCTGTCGCGCAACATGGATTTTGAACAACGCATTAACATTAAGTTTTGTTTTAAGTTGCAAAAGAGTGCCAAAGAAGCTCACGAAATGTTAGAATCGGTGTACGGCGATAATGTGTAACTTTGAAGACTGTGTACAAGTGGTATGACCGATTTAAAAACGGAAATGAGTGTTGAAGACGAGCAGCGTGCGGGACGTCCAGTAATCTCAAAAACAGTTGAAAATGTGCAAAAAGTGGAAACAATGGTTCGTTCAAACAGGCGAATGACTATTCGAGAGCTATCGGAAGACCTTAACATCTCGTACGGATCCGTTCTAAGCATTTTAAATTTTAACGACGTACGAAGAAAGCGACCAGAAAAAAATGGCTGAAAAATGACCAGAAAAATGGATCAATGGCTTCTTTCTTCACCATGACAACGCGCCGTGTCACACCTCGCTTCTCATTCGCGAGTTTTTGGCCGAAAAAAGTGTTCCTGTCTGTCCACATCCGCCATACTCACCGGATTTAGCACCATGCGACTTTTGGCTCTTCCCAAAAATTAAAACTGTGCTTAAAGGAAAACGTTTTGATACCATTGCTGACATTGAGAGGGCCACGACCGAGCAGCTGAAAGCCCTTCCGAAAGACGCCTTCCAGAAATGCCTTCAGTCATGTAGTCAACGTTGGGATAAGTGCATTGCTAGCCAAGGACAGTACTTTGAAGTAGATGAAATCGAATTCTATGTAACCTTATTACTTTTTTTAATAAAAAATTATTCACCGTATTTTTTGATCACACCTCGTAGTTAATGTTATAGAGCTTGGTCATATTTTTATTTTACTTTATCCATATCACATGACAGTATATATTTTGTAAATTAGACACATCTTTTCTATCATAAAAATGTTTTTAGTATCATCAGCAAACAAGAAAGGTTTCAAAACATATTGAAAATTGTTCACTCAAAATGCATGTAGATACTAATTTTGTAAAACATCTCATTTTTTATGTGAAACTTCTCATCTTACTACTGATTTCATCATAAAAAGATACTGTTTTGTTATTATGAAATAACCACATTGTATTATTTCAGAGCATGAGATGTATTTTATGGAAATATCTGGTTCTTGAAATTCTCTTGTTTATTATATCAATATACTGCTCTGGGGTGTAAATTCGATCAGCTGGTTTTAACAACTAACTGATACTAAGAATTCATACAACAGGACAATTATAAGAACACTCATAAAACAGTAATGAATTATTTATTTGAAAACAGAATTTTCTGCCAAGTCCATCAAAAACTTAACAAATTCATGACTTTTATTTTGTTCAGGTTGAACAGAGTAATATTTTTTACAAATGGAAATAATTCATTATTAATATGTTTAATACATATGAGGAAAACTTAATTGGAGATTTATTTTCTTCTCCCTTATGATTAACATAACATTTTCTCGTAACATTTTAATAACTTGTCCTTAAGTTATTAATTGAAAATACTTGTAACCATAGCTGCCTCAGGTAAAATATATTTTGCTTGGCTATATAAGGTAATGGTTAATTTTTCATCGTTAATTGTAATCATCTTTGTGGTCCTGAGATCTTTGATCAATGTGAAAAAGTTCTATGTATCTACATAGAACTTTTTAACGTTAAATTTAAAAACAGTCATTCCTGCAGCTATAGTTTTTTTGGCATTGACATTAAGGGTTATATCCTTTAATTTCATTCATACTCTCATACATATGCAAATATCAACTTCTTTTCAATCGAAAGTATTTGAAAAATTTTCTTTTAATATTGAATTTAAAAAATTGTACCTAACAGTGACAGAAAATTGTAGGTGAATTTTTAAAAGCAAAACATGCGTTCTTGCAATATATGTCGATTTACAGTTATTTACAAGTAAGTATTGTTGAGTTCCCTATCATATCTTTTTATTTCAAAACGGTTTATATGGTATAATGTTAATACACATATATTGAGATGAAACACTTGCAATTCTGGTTAGCTCCCTATTGTCTTTACCCATTGTTAGCAGTCTGGTAATAATTTTTACTCTCATATCAGTGATATCATAAAAAGCAATAAAATTTTTCCTGCAAAATATTATAAAATTACTTTTTAATTTAATATGCCAA
The DNA here is from genome assembly GCF_047948215.1 of Lycorma delicatula. Taxonomy (NCBI): domain Eukaryota; kingdom Metazoa; phylum Arthropoda; class Insecta; order Hemiptera; family Fulgoridae; genus Lycorma; species Lycorma delicatula. The sequence continues at coordinate 278,531,752 of NC_134455.1, read as the reverse complement.
AAAAATTTGATTTTGGTTTGGGTATAGACCTTCATTCTCATGAACTACATCAGCCATGAATCAGGACAACATCCTCCAGTGTGTCAACTTTCTGGTGGAAGTCCACTAATCAGGTTATTTGAGTGAAGTAATAACTAAAAATTGTCACTATCGCAGCAGACCTGAACGAACCCTTTTGTTCAAAGGGATGGTGAAGGTCGTCCCTCTGAATTTGGGTTCAGCTGCATTATGGGATCCAAATCCTGAGCGAGTTCCAGAACCAATGGGAATTGTACCTCCTCTTTTGAGGAGAATTTGGCCCAAACAGTCTCATCTCCTGTATCCGCCCCAAGCCTTCAGTCCTGGAGCTAGACCTCTCTAAAAACAGCTTAACTCTGAAAACCGATCACTGCACCATTATTCTCAGTCTCCCCTCCCACTCCCCACGACTTCGCAAAGGTCTTGCGAAGGCAAGTCCTTTGCAAGGAACCCTTCGAAGTGGCAGGGGCCCTACAGACTTGTTTGGCCCACCAGCGCTGTGCTCAACCTGCATGGTTGAAGGGGGGCAATCCCACCCCGGATTGCTTCATCGCATTTTTCAAGTAATACACCAACTGCACCGCCAGGCAGTATGATGCAGTCTGAATGATATTTATCACCTAACCCAAGGCCAGGTGAGCGTTAGCAAGTTTTTTCCTGAGCAAGATTGCCTGTCTTTACACATTATTGCTCCAAAAAGTCCAAAGCTGAAAGCTCCTAATACAAGACCACTGGCGAGGTCAGAGCAAATCGCTTCCTGAACTTGCCAGAGGATTGCAATATAAATTGGTCTCAAGAACTACAAAAATTGGACACAATACCAAAGAAATTGTCCTTATTTTGCTGAGAGTAGCCTTTTGGCAACATACTACACTACTGGTGAGCTAATAGCACTACAGCAGCGCAGGTTGACTGACTGTTACAGATTGTTATCAACTCCAATGACAGGAATGTAAAACACTGCTCTTGCCAGAAAATCATCACTGTTAGTGCAAATGCAAGATTTACAGTACGGGGCAGAGGCGAGAAGTAATGCATTCATTTCACCACACATGTATATTTGCGGTCTTTCACACTTGCTTGCAGTGTGACCACAACGTTGATGCCTAAAGCATCTCATGGTTGCGGCACAAAAGCCTGCTCATCCAGTCTGTGTAATCCTGCATGTACTTTCTCTGGCAGTATTGGCTTGTTAAAAGTGAGGACATGAGAGGCAGAAGGTAGAACATTGCCGATCCTTATGTTCAGCCTTTGGGACTTATAACTTCTTCTGATGTTAACTCTTCTACAATTTCCTCTTCCATACAATTCTCTAGATCTCGACAGTCCTCAATATCCTTTGAAGCATTGAGGGTGCTGTGTGGATCAACTAGTACAGAAAACTCGCCTACACTCTTTAATCCAAGGATTTTCTGCGACTGGATGTCATTAGTCGTTTTCACATAAAGTCCATTGTAAGTTTTCTGGATTTCCTTTAATGGGTCTCCAGCAGAACTACTCGTATATAATAGCTACATCACAAGGAAATACTGTATTGGAGTTTTCTTTGATTTACAGAAGGCTTTCTATATGAACTGGTGTCATGGAAAAATGCTTCAACTACACAAATGGGGTATTCACGGCAATTTACCAGTACGAAATGGATACTTCATTAACACATTCTTTGCAAATACACTTTTACAATGAGTATTATTCTGAAGAAAATTTTTAGGTGTACTATTAGATAATTCCCTTGCATGGGGGCTGCACATACAAGAATGCAAGAAAGCCCTAAACATTATTAAATGCGTTTCAAACATAAGTTGGGGCTTAGATAAAAAAATACTATTGCAGTTGTATAAAGCATTGGTTCAATTGAAGCTTGATTACAAGTGTATTGTATAATTCATCTGCTAGAAAGTTGTATCTATAAAAGTTAGATGTAATACATAACAATGGAATCAGATATGCCACAGGCACATTGCTCACAAAACTGGTGACTAGTGTAATGTCAGAAGCTGGTGCAATGCCTTTATAATATAGAATAATATAATGGCATTATGCCTCAAGATTTTATTGTTATGATGTGCAGTAAATATATGGGCCTTTCTTACCCCCAATAAAACATTTAACTTTCATCCTTTGTCTGCATTATATGAACGTCGTGCTACCTATTCCAGACCAGCCAGAGTACAGTATCATGAATTGACAAGTATGAAATTGCTTTACCTAACACATTAGCAATTTCTACAAGAGAAATAACAACATGGATTTTACCAGTGGTAAGCATTTGACTGGACCTCTTCTATGGAAAAATAAAAAAGAAACCAGCAGTGATCATTCAACAGAAATTTTCATAAACCATCATTGCTATGAAGGATATATAAGAATTTATACTAAAACCAAGCACAATGTTGGGTGCTTGTATAAATAAATGGAGAAGCCCATTCATGGAAACTACATGAATATGGATATGACATGTGTTTATACAGCAAAGGTTATTGGTATACAGCAAGCTCTTCGCTACACAGAATGTTTCTGCGAAGAGAGAAAAAAATATAATCAGACAGTATCACTATTTAACAGAATGGTGTCCATGGCAGTTAACACAAACCGTGGACCCTTGCACGGGTCATCCGGATATAATGATTCACCACAGGGACAGATCTGTTTTCTTCTGCATCACGCTGTGGTCATGACTGAATTTCTGGCATCCAAAACATCGCATAGAGTTGGGATGAAAGAACAAATATTGAATATATGAAATCCAGCCTTTATTTTGTGTAAATCTTTTAGACACAATATTATTACTCATGTTATTAATGTGCAACATTATTATACACAATGTTATTAAGCGTTAAGATTTTCCTTCAACGTTATTAAACATAAGGGTATCACAGAGATAACCTCCGATACCCTAATGTTAAAATCTAATGTTATTAAACATTAGAACATGCGAAAAGAAAATATTTCCTGTTAAAAAACAATAGTGACATTGAGAAGAATAGTCTTATCAAAACAAAACAGTTAAGAAAGAGTTGTTGAAGGTTATAAAAACCTTAATGAAACACAAGATGACAGGGGTGTAAAGGACCCTTGCCACTTAAAAGCACTCAAACCATTTGCAATGAAATGTCAAAAAGCTGTGAAAAAGTTATAACATTAAATCACAAAATAAGTCGAATCTCGTAACTAATTTTTTAATTTATATCACTTAGGTTTTTCTCAGGCCGTCCTTTCTTCTTCCTCCATTTTACTGAAAGCCTCAATGTCAAACTCCAAGTTGTCTTGAGATTTGCTTCCTCATATAACGTGCCACTGTGTGTCCGAATCACTGAAATCCAAAGCAGTACTAAGAAGTTGGGGATAAACAGACGAATGTTTGACCTGTGAAATCCAGCTTTAATCTTCTCTAGACACATGAGTTGCAGAGGATAGAACTTCTCCATTGCTTCTTGTATGTAGTATTCGACATGCAACAACTCCTAGCTCATGAAGTTCCTCTGCGATTTCCTCTTCTGTACAATTTAACAAACCTACATGACTACACCCTTAGAGGAATTCTGTGGTGTAACCTCAGTGCCCAAGACTTCAATATTCTTGGTTTTAAGTAGCCGTGACGATTGCAGATTGTTGACAGTTTCAACGAACAGCCCAGTAGAAGTTTCCTTGTTTCTTGTACAGGTCCTTCAGCATCTTCTGTGATGCCTTCAGCTATCACAAAACAACTTACTTGAAAAATCCCTTTCTTTTCATTGGATCACCAAATATTTTGGAATCATTCCAGTATTTTTTGGACGAAACTTAGTTTAATCTGTCTTCTTTATGTTCATGACCTCTGTATTCTTCCTTTGCTTCACTTCCAAAGTTAGCGTCTTCAAGACATGGGTTTTTCCGTAGATCTTCTGCTGTGGATGTTGTTACCATAAAATATGTTTTGCCAGTAAATATGTCAAAAGGTGTGGGGGCGGAGAGACAGTTGGGCATGTCCCTAATCACTGATCCTGCGTGAGTTCCCCCATTCAACTGTCTTCCATAAATTTAATCCTCGCTGGGAAGTCAGGTACTGTCTGACCCACGATACTGACATCCCAGAGCTCGCACAAAGCAGTAAGGGTTCCAATACCTTTACCAATGGGACAATCCCTGTCAAAGCAAGCTCACAGCAGCCTATCTTCAATCTGGCTCCAAAGCCAAGAAGAGGGATGAGCACTCCCCATCCGCACTCCATCCAGTGTTGGCAAAACAGATGATGGACTGAGAAGCACAATCACAATCAGTTTGGACAGCTTGGGACCACCATTCCTGTACTTCATAGTGAAGTTCCTGAACAAGACCATTGCTCTGTTGGTTGGCATAAGTGGAAGTACTGAAATACTGTGTTGTTGCCCACCCCGGACGAATGTATAGATGTTATTGTATAGAAGGGGGTTGGATTTGTCCAGAACATTATTATTATTATTTATTTATTTTTATCTTTTTGTTTATGTGAGCATCAACTTCTACAGTCATTACCCTTCGTCACTTTCTTTAAAAATTAAATTTAATCACCACCAGGTTCATCAGGTGTAAGGGTGTAAAGGGTTCTTACATTTTATTTAAAAACAAAAATAACAATACATGAAACATTTAAACACTCATATGATAGTACACTATTAAAATTTATAGAGTGTAAAGAAAGTATATTCACAAACTATTAATATTCGTTATATTCACAAAATATTTAAACACTTACAATGTACACTTATAACACTTACAGGGTGTAAAGGGCCATGATACTTAAATAAAACATATAATAAATCAGATTAAATACAAAAATAAAAATCAATACCAAGATGATTAAATAAAATACGTGTTCGTACAAACAACTTGTACTTACTTACAAACTTGTTAATAGTCCGCTGGTGTGTTGATAAGCAACTATTTTTCCTTCTTTACCATTTTCCATATTAGCAGCAATATTATTACCTCTTTCTGAGGTCCTTTTATATAGTACATTCTTCCACTAGGTGCTTGACTGTAAGCTGTTTATCACATTCACTGCATATTGGTCTTTCTTCGCCAGTTAACAAATATAAATTTGTTATTTGTGTGTGACCAATACTGAGTCTGGTGAACACCACTTGTTCTACCTGAATCAGTTTCATGTCATTCTTCTATTTAAATGAAGAAGATTTAATTTGGTATTTAGCCTTCTCCATTCATTTCACCATGTGTTTCTGATGGTTTTGGTTAGAAAATTTTTAACATCTGTCACTCGAACAGGAAACACATCCATATTATCGCAAACTGTTACTATTCTGATAGCTTCAATTGCTCTTTCATTTTCTGATATATCAGCATGTCCAGGAGTCCATACAAATACACATTGCTCTCCTCATCAATTTAAAATATACAGAATGGAGAGGATGTTTTCAATAAGTAAATACTTAATGTTCTTGTTCGAATAACAATTAGTGCGCTTAATGAATTGGAACATAAATGATTTCATCAGATTGAAATAGATTTTTTAAATTTTTGAAAAATTTTAATCAAAAGAAGAATATTTAATTTCTTTTGTTTGACATTGATTTTATTTTTATAGTATTGATAACATTTCATTAGAAATGATGTGAAGTTCTTTGTTTTAAGGTGACAAGTGGCGTTTAATCCTTGTTATTTTGTGTTTCTTTTTTGGGTTTTAATAACCTTTTGACAAGTATATTTTTAGATGAAACAGATCATGAGATGTGTTTTGATGAAACTAGTCTTCTGACTATGTTGCTAGTAAATTAACAGGAAAAGGAGAGAAATATTTTCTTTAGTATTCATGGTTTTTATTATTTACAAAGAACTGTGAAACTTCTTACAATCACTTTTTTGTGGTACAATATTGTAAGGAGTAAAGAATAATTTACTTTGACAATTTAAAAATTTAAAAAGAAATATAGTAAAATCTGTATTAATTTTTATGAAAATAAATTGATTAAATGATTAATTTAATTATTATATGCATTTAGTATGGTCTTTCCATATTCAAGGTGACCATAACTGATTTTGAATAGTAAATTATGTGGAAATAATAAAATTTATATTTTTTTTTTTAGGAACTTCTTGGAAGTGATGGTGTATTTTTTTATCCATCATTTCCAGATCCTGCTCATTATCATTACCAGATATTTTACAAGTTATTAAATGCAAGTTATTTAGCAATATACAATTTACTTGAAATGCCAGTAACAGCCTGTCCATTAGGATTAAACAGTCAAGGTCTGCCAATGGGAATTCAGGTATAATAAATTTTGTTTACTGACTGTTTTATTTCATTAAATTGTCATGTAAAATTTACAGCTAATATCTTAATCAAATTTGTATGATTAAACATTGCAGATTTGTTAATTCTTTTTAGAGATGAGATTTTAGCTTTTGTTACTGAGGTTTTAGCTGCTTACTGAACAGTCTCTGTAACTAATAATTTCACAAAGGTTGTTTGTTGTTAATTGCATAATGACTTCATACTAAAAATTTCACCATGTGACATAATATTATTTGTAACGTGCAATCTTTCACATCTATCCTTTAATATTTTTACATTTACAGTTTTTCATTTACAGTTTTTATATTAGTGACTTTTAGTGCATATAATTTCCTTATTTTGCAGTAGTTTTTGGTATTTAAAATTCTTTATTATTTTTGACAGGTTAATAAAATACTAGTAAATAGCTGTTTCATTTTTTGAAATCTGATTACATTAAAAAAAATGTTAAGAAAGTAAGTTACTTAATAGTTTCAGTTAATATGAAAGTTGCTTTCTGGTTTATAAAGCATTATGTAACAGAATTGTTATGTAAATGTTGTATCAAAAACATGTCCACAATGGCCCAATGGAATTCTTATATATCCTTATTTATAAACTTAATGTAATTTTTAGGGTGTATAAAACTTACTTATTTTTTATCTAGTGTAGCTTAATTTACAACAGCCAAGTCATTAGTTGTGTCCTGCTGGTTGTTCTGTTCAGTATATTTTGTAATTAATGTAAGGCTGAATTTACAAGGTGTGATCAAAAAGTGTCCAACCGTGGCTCATAAAAACAAAAATACTTTAGCTGTTCAGATTAATGATTTATCCTCTTCAAACTAGGACCCTTCTCATATAACACAGTTACCCCAACGATGTTTCCATTGTTGGAAGCATTTTTCAAAGTCATTTTTAGTGAGCAGTGTAAGTCCTTTTGTTGCATTTCTTTTTATCTCTTCTCTATCTTTAAATGTGTTTCCTTGAGAGGAATTTTAAGCTTAGGAAAGAACCAGAAATTGCTGGGAGCTATGTCTAGCGAGTAAGAAGCCTACTGAAGTTGTTGGATACTACTGTGTTTTTCCAAGTATCTCTGGATATGTTGTAATACTTGGGCTAGATTGTTGTGATGAATTTTTTTAAAGCTGTAGTCTCTTGCATTGGATAGTACCTCTTGGGTAATGAAGGACTGTTATCTGGTACTCTTTATTGACAGTTTAGGAGCATACTTATGATAAATCAAACTGTGGTAATAAAAAAAAACTGTCAGCATGACCTTCACATTGCTTTTTTATTGCCTCGCTCTCTTTTTTATAGAAAATTTAATGTTTTTCAATGAGATGACTGTGGTCCTGAGCCAAAGTTGTCGATATTATAGCCATAATATACTCATGTTTAATCTCCAGTTATTTTTTTTTTCATAAAATCAGGATCACTAGTAGCACATTCCAGTAGTCTTGGACAACTTGCAGTCAGTTTTCCTTTTGTTCATGTGAGAAATTTTGGGATAAATTTTGCTGGTATGTGTTGCATCCCAGATCGTTTATTAAAATGATTGCCCCGAGCCAAATGAAATTCTTACTTCATCTTCAAGCTCTGTAATTGTTATTCAACAATCATTCATCACCATCTGTCAAACTTGCTAGATTTTTACAAGATCTTTGCTGGTAAAAGGTTTGCCAGAGTGTTTGTCACTTTTGAAAGATATATGACCTTCTTGGAAGTGGTGGTGATACAACTTTTTAATTTGTGTAACACTCTTAGCTTGGTCACCAAAAGCTACCTGAATCTTTCTTGTTGTTTCTGCTTGCATGTTATCAAGTTTCTGACAAAATTTAATACAAATTCTTTGGTCTACCAGTTCAATCATTTTTAATGGCAATAAAAACATGACAAATACTACATGCACATTTTTAGTTTCACAGCTGGTAAGCACCAACTGGTTGCATTGGCAGCAAAATAATGAATCATACACAACCAACACGAGTGAAGATACAATCAATGACAGACTCCCTCCCGCTTTAACTGGTTACCACAATAAAAAAAAAAAGAAGTCAAATACGCTTTGATCAAATCTTGTATGTGTGATACATATGTTACAATTTGTAATATGATTTGATTAACAGGAAATTAATATTTTCTGTTAATTTTCTCTTAATCTAATCATATTCATTGTTTAATTTACATTTCCTTTTTAGTTTTTAAAGAGGCTCAATCCTTATTAACATCTTATGTAATTTAATGCTACTTATTTCTAATTTTTCATTATACTGAAAATAGAAAGTGGTTCAGACTTACATTTTAAATTAACTCAAGTCAAATTAATAATCTTTCATAGTCAGACTTACAAAATAGTGTTGTGTGATAGTTAAACTATGTTGGAGGAATTGCATAATTCTAGTGAAGTTATTAAAAAAAAGTTCATTGGGAGAACAGCTAATGCAAGTGTTGCTTTTATTGGGACCGTTAGTTATCTCCAATAACAAAAAATAAATTTGGCAGGCAGGGACAAATTGTGGGGATTATTAAGATCATTGAATTCAGAAAATTTCATGCATTGGGTCAAAACTCAGTTATTACCAAATTTCCATTGTACTTGTTGATAAAGCTCTATATCATAGTAATGTAGACTGTAAAGACCCCACTCCAGTTTTATAAAGGAAGAAATGACAAAATGGCTGCTAGAAAAAACAGATTTGTATCAATGATGCAAAACTTATGCCAGAACTATGTACATAATAAACTTCATAAGGTACATATAAAAAATTTTTGCTGGTTAATTTGAAGAAGTCACATAGATACATGATTCTTCATTTACCTCTACCATCCAGACATCAGTCCTATTGAATTAATTTAGGGATAGTGAAAAATCATATTGGAAAAACAAAAGTTAAAAACAAATTAGAAAATACTATAAGAATTTGCAAAGAAAATATTAATTCTATCTCAAAGGATAATTGGGTTGCTGATTGTGATAAAATAAAAATGATCGAAGAAGATTATTGTGAACAAAAGCATATCATATAATACGGTAAGGTTTATTGCTACAATGACAATTCTTTTACTGAAATTTGTGATGACAATGATCAAAACTGTGACAAAAATGAAGAAGAGTTGTTGGTTAATTCAGTCCACTATAAATATTTTCTTTTCTCTAAGTTAAGTGAATACATTATATGTCCTAAATAATAATAATATATAGGGCTATTTGATTACTTGTAAAATAATATGCATTGTGTCTTTAAATTCCTGTGTTACAAGATGACTATTAAAATGAATAAAAAATCAAACTAAAATTTGAAAGAATTTTTTTATGTTTGGTTAAAAAAAAATTATGTTATGAAAGTATTGTTAAATTTTGAATGTTTAAAGAAAATTAGAGGAGCTTATAAAAAGCATTTAAATTGTCATTGAGCAAACAAAAAAATATTCAATATTAAATCTAATTAAAATACATTTCTGTAAATGGCAAAGAAATCATGATCTGTCTATTTTTAAAAAACTTTCCGGTAGCTGAACAAATTCCTGTATTGCATTTTATATTTTTCTGTTTCTAGTGTGACTCATTTGATTGCTCTGCATTATTAAAATAATTCATCTATACCTCAGAATATATTTTAAGATACTTTATGAGATTGGTCTATTGTAATCATGCTTAAAATTAGATTATATTTAACTTAATCTAATCACTAATATTTAACAGTAATATTAGTGTTTCTGCTAAAGACCAAAACTTAAATTCAATTGCATAAGTGTGTATCCTAAATCCAAAAGTGTGTTTTGTTTAATAAAATGACATAGTTCCTCATATTGTTGTGATTAATTTTAAGGAATAAAATTGTGCATTATAGTCATGAAAACAGATTAATCCAGTTTTTGTTTTTTTTAACTATTATTGTAAAAATAAACTTCATTTTCTCTTAAAGCAGAAGAAAAGTTTCTTCTTCATGTATAACGAGCCAAAGAATTAATTTTTCTGAGCTGTAGTGGACGCCCATCCATCTGAAAGTGTTTAATTATTAAAAGGAAATTTCCTACCAGCACATACCTAATCACAACTATTAGGCAATTGTATTGTGTTACTTTCAAGGTTTAGCTTGGCTCTGACTAAAGTAAATTTTATTTGTTTTATTTTTGTACTTCAGATAGCACTTCTATATGAACATTAGGTATTATTCATGATTTCAGTTTCATTGTAGATGAAACAATAATAAACAATATTATTGTAGATAAACAATAAGCAATTATTGCTTATTAGAAGGAGTTTTTATTTTCACAAGTACTATAAATTAAAAAAAGTATTTCTGGTAAAAGTGTTCTGGTTCATTTATGAATTTATGGAACAAGATGTTCATAAACTCCAGACATGTACTTAATTGATTTGAAATACTATCTTGTAAATGAAATGATATATAAGTAATAGAATATATATGTACTAAAATGTACAACTTTTTAATAGCAATTTCAGTTACGATTTAATATATTTAGGTTGTCTAAAACGTATTGAGCCTTTGGAGAAAAAATTGAGAATACATTTATTGTTATTGAAAAATAACATTATGAGATCACATATGGACCATTTTTTTTATGACTGCCATTTTTCCGGTAACCATAATCCTGTTGGTAAAGAACTTTTTTGTGGTTTCTGGTCAAAAGAGTGACACGTGGTTTTCACAGTCCTCTTTTGAAATTATCTTAACACTAATCAGGGAGTTCTGCAGAGACTGAAACAAATGATAGTCTGATGGTGTCAGGTCTGGGCAATATGGTAGAAGCATTAAAACCTTCCAGTCAAGTTCTCTCAATTTCTAAGGTTGTTAAAAATGTATGAGGTCTGATGTCATTTTGGTATACGACGCCCTTGACCAGTTCAGGCTGTTTTTTTCCATTTCTAGCTACAATTGCTCTAATTGTCAACAGTACAGATCTGAGTCTATCTTTCTATGTAGCAGCTCATGATGCATGATGCTCTTTCAATCCTACCAAGTGCACAACTTAACCTTCCTGGATATCTATGTGGAATTTGCCACAGACTGTGAAGTTTCTCCTTATTTCTACAATGATCTTTTTCGCACATTATTATCGTAGGTTTTCCACTTTTCATCACTTGTGATCAATTGCTTTAGAAATGGCTCGATTTCATTATGTTGAGATTCATGATAGAAAGTGAAGATTCGAAGATAAAAATTGATCAAGTAAATTTTTCTGAGTCAGATCATGTGGGACACAAATGTAAAACTTCTTTTTGTAGCCAGTTTTTTCCAAAAGGTTTAATACTGTTTGGTGATAGATGTTTAGGTCCACTGGTGATGTCATGACTGCTTACATGCCGATCTTTGTCGACTTTTACCAGAATACGTTAACTCTATCCCATATGCAAAAGGCTCAGTACTTTTTTGACCACTTATTGTTATTACTTTATGTTCATTTTTGTTGCTGACTAATTTTCTTTTATTTACAAAATAGATTTTAAAATAATGTAGACATTTTGTGTGTAAGACGATAAATTGGATACCTTACTTCCTGATTGTACCATAAAAAAAATACCAGTAACATATCAAGGAACAATTCCTTTAAAATTAAAGTACATAAAGGGTAAGATGCAAACTATTAAAACTGTTGACATACTGCCACGTAGGTTACCAGTAAAAAAAACCACTGGATTATCAGTAGATATTGTGACACTTTTTTGACTAATAATCTTAGCTGTTGGTCCTTAAAAAATAAAAAAAATAAAATTGGTTTTATTTTATAATTTTTTTAATATGTTATTGTAGTACAAGAGTGCTTAAATTAATCTGAACACAAGGAATTTTTTGTTTATTTCTGTGTCGTAGTAATACTGCTTGAGCACATCCATTCTTTGAGTTGTCTGTATAGTAATTTTCATAATATAAATAGTGTTTTGTGAAAGTTTATTTCCTTTTTTATTAAAAATCATATTTTTTTTGTTCTGTGTGTCTTGAACATATAATAATGGACATAACGCCAAGAAAGCATTTGAAAATTGTCTCTTTTTTTGAGCATATCAGTATGACACTATGACAAATAGCTTCTGAATATGGTGCAGGACTATGGACAGTAAATGTTATTGTAAAACAATTTAAAGAGATTAGTCTTTTCACCTCAAAGGAAAGGCAAATGTGGCCATAAAAGGAAAACTACTCCAACACAGAATCGGTTTAATAGAGAAAAGGTAAGCTTGATCTAAAATTATCTGCTGTGGACTAAAAATGAGAATTAGAAGCAGTGGAACAGACTTCTTGCAGCTGGACAGAAATCTAATTAGCTAGCTAAAAAACAGCTTTTAGCACCAGCAATGTGCAAAAAAAAGTGGCTCTTATGGGCCAAAACACATGCTAACTGGACCAAAGAACACTGAAAAATGTTATATTTTCTGATGAGTCACATTTTTATGTTCAGGGACAAAGGTATGTTAGATAAGTATCAGATGAAAATACATTACTGGCTCATATCCAACAATCAGTTAAACATCCCCCCAAAAAAATGTTTTTGGTTGTTTCATATTTGAGGCCCTTGTTCATTACTTTCAGTAGATGGTTTGTTGAAAACTGATGGATATATCAAGATGCTGAAAGAAAGAGTTGTGACACAGCTTCAAAAAAAATTTCCACAACACAGCAGTGTTTCAACATTAGATGATATATTGCCAAAAAAGGGAAGAAGTCTTTGAAGAATGAAACATTAAACTGCTCCCATGGCCAAACAACTCCACAGACTTAAACCCAATTGAAAATCTTTGGGCAATAGTCAAAAAAGACAGTAAAAAATGAAATGTACCACAAAAATTTATCTTTTTAAAGCAATATTATCGGTATGGTTTCATGATGAAGAAATTAAAAAAAAATGTATTCTACACTTGTTGAATCAATGCCAAATCTTGTATGTGAAGTGATTAAGAATAAAGGAAAACATATTAATTACTAGATATTCACAAATTGTACAAGTATGATTTGTTTTTTAAATAAAATTGCTTTTTGTTAAATAACATTTGTGTTCAGATTAATTTACCAGCTACTCTATTTAAAAAAACAGTGATATTAATAAGGCAGATAAAATTTTGTTATATTTTTTCCTTGTAATTTTTATTCATTAGTTAATTTTTTTCCATTAAAATCATAAAGTTTTTTCAATATTAAGTTCAAATTAATTACGAATGTTGCAGTAACTGAATTTGTTGGTAAGTATTAAAATATCCCAATTTACTGAGTTGATTTTAATAGTATTTTACCTTGTCTTATTTTGATAATAATATGAGCTAATAGGTTGATAATTTTCAGGTTGTTGGATGGCAGTGTCAAGATAGATTAACAATAGCTGTAAGCCAAGCTCTAGAAAAGGAATTTGGAGGTTGGGTACCTCCCCTCGTAGATTAAAGCATTTATTTTTCTGTTAATAAGATTATTGTTACGTGATATTGTTATTAACTTAATTTCATAATTAAGAGTTTTGACAGTTATTTTATGAAAACCTATTTTTTTGAACATTTACAAAAAAATTATTGAATTTCAATCTAAGAATTCATTTTCAACTTCTACTGACACCACATTATTGTTTTAATTGCAAATAAGGTACAAAGCAAAATAATTGAATATGTATATAGTAGTTTTAAGTGTGATATTTGGTATAATGTAAAGTGTTTTATATATATATATATATATTCGTATATGTCGTTTTTTATACTGTGATAAAGTATTGTTTAGTTCTTTTTGTACATTTAAAATGGTTATTTTCTTTCTTTTTAAGAAAAATGTGTAAATATGTTAAGTAATCTTTGTTAAATAGTTTTAAATTAATTTTTGATTATAACCTAACTTAATGTGTGTTTCTGTCATCTCTGTGTAATTAAATATGTGTGTGTGTATTATACTATATTTATATTGTATACCTTTACTGTTTACAGTTATTATTTATTAATATTAATATATTTCCAGTTTATATCTGAAAATGTGCTGTTTTGTTTTAATGAACACAAAAAATATGAAATCAAATAAAGATCATTAACCCTTCAGCTTAATATATGACTTAGTTCCTTTCTATACTTCCATCATGAGAAAATTTAAAAAAAAATAAATATATTTACAATATGTATGTGCTTTACTGTAGTAAGAGTAGTGTGACATATTGGTAAAGGAATGCTTTTGTTCTTGAAATTTATTTTTAATAATAATAATAGATAACAATCATTCTTTCCAACATGTTTAATCAAAACAGAATTTAATTTAATCAGTTTTAATTAGATCAGTTTTTAACCTTAGCAACAGGAGGAATAGCAAACCTTGTAGGAGTAACAGCAAACATTGGTAGATGAAACTGTAAGTGTTAGTGGTAAGATTTCTTCATTTATTTTTGGGAAATATTTTTTCTTACTTAGGACGTGATTACCCTGATAATACCTCTCTCTATAGAGCTAAGGAGGTTACAAACAGAATCAATGTACTATGAGTTATGAAAGACTAAACAAAAAATGCCTGGTTGTAAGACTATTGCTCTTCAAAAGGCAATTAGAACGTTTGATTTGATGACTTTTTTTGCTGCAGTTTCCTATTATAATAACATATTTGGAGCTGGAAAAAATTATGGATATACATACTGAATTAACAACTGGAACTCTGAGAAAAATGTTTCTTTTACTTAAATTGAGCTTCTTCATCACAAACCATTATTATTACAATTATGTAAAAATAAAACAATGTAATTATGTATGCATTTCCCATCTGCTGTATGTGAATTGTTTGTTTCAAAGTTTGTCATAAAACTCATATACTAGTGCAAAAGAGAGCTACAATAATTAAAAAGTATATAAATTAATAAACGTAATACATATTTAATTAATTTTTTTCATATTTGTCTACCCTTTACACTACATAAGTTTTAAAAATTACCAAACTAACCTAATTTTTATTATCTTATTTAATAATGTTTGAGCAGGCAAGCTCTTAATGATGGAAAACCTATTCCTCATTCTAAACCCCTACTTCATCTCTTCAGAGTTAACCAATAATGTACTTTCTTTTATTATTCATGCTGTAGATGCTTACTAGTTAAGATTTTTGATCCTATTGCACATAACATGAGGCGCATAAATGCATAAGTACGTACTTGTGTACATTATCTCTTACTCTATCCATGCACTATTTTTGCATTATTAATGTAATTTCAAGTTGTTTTTTTATTACTATAAATAATATTTTAACATGTTCATATCAATGGTATCTCCAAATTTTACGGGCTCTATTTAATCAAGAAATTATTGATTTTGAAAGTGATGTAGTTGGGGAGATACTTATCTTAGTTACCTGAAAGAAATTATTTAGATTTCAATGAAAATTTGGACTGTAATATGATTAAAAGTATTATATTGCAAAAAACTTGTTAAGCGGAAAGAAATTCTATTAAGAAATTCTTTTAAAACAAAAGAAAAAAAATATTATGAAGAAACTTCCAGGGCCAAATCCTTAGTGCAGGGGTGCTTTAATAGAAATAATGCTTTTTTTTTTGAAAATGTTTAAATGTGATGAAATAGTGAATTGAGCAAATTGTTATATTAATAGAACCAAACAGTTTTCTTGAGAACAAGATTGATTTCATACAGCATGAGCCTTGATGAATTATAATAAAATTTTATTTTTACCATGATGCTAATATTTGATAATTTAGAAACAAGGAACACAAGAAGAGGGACAATTAAGTTATAAATTTCTTTAATTATATATTTTTGTCAGATATTGTAGAGATTTTTACAATGATACAAGAGAATTCATCACTTTAGGTGAAATATTGTTTCTTTCAGGGGGAATTGTTCTTGGCACAATATGTTCCAAATAAATCAGCAAAGTATGATTAAAAATGTTTGATTGAAAACCTTTAGCAATTTGAAGTTTACTGAGCCAATAAGAAGTTCAAGTTGTTAATCAATATAAAATTGTAAAAAATCGACTGGGAACTGTGAAGAGATTTTAGTCTCCAATTGAACATAATAATACAATTTTTACTTGTGGTAACTGGTGTACAATTATTCTAGTTTTGGAGTATTTGATGCAGGGAAGAACTAATCTTCAGAACTATGGGAAAAACAAAAGGTAAAATTCCTTAGAAATCTTTGTCAAGTGAACAAGAAATAGGAAGTACACTGTTTGGTTTTCAAAATTACAGTTCATTAGTGTCTTAAGAATCAAAAAGGAATTAAGGAGTGATATTAATTTCTGGTGAGCATGATGATGCCACTGTTAGTGAAACTAAAGTTATTTTAGATTATAACATTAGAAAAAGTTGTGCGGGTAGTTGTGATAAGATATTTCAGTTTATATGACAGCCACTTGCCGTTTTCTGTTTTTATTGCAAAAACATTGAAGAAGTACATATGCAAGTATTTAATAAACATGAATAGTAAAACTAGTGCAGAGGAAGAATGTTCCTGAAAACTGTTTCGGTAATATACATGAATAACATGTATTATGATACAATTCAAATGTAAGTTTACTCCAGAAAGGAGCAATGAAAAAATAAAATGGTAATTAAATGGAAGTTGTTTGTGTAGTCTATATATATATATATATATATTTTTTTTTTTTTAATTTCTGGATTAATATTACTCTTTCTGCAGAAAGTAAAATTTGTAGCACAAAAATGAGGAGTCTGTTTGTAAGTCATGTTACTTAATATGTTAATATTAACATGCTAGTATTACTGTTGTTACTAACAGGATGTTTATGGTGGTAATTTATTATAATTCCTAGATATTCAGTGAAAGAACTGATATTCAGTATACAGTCTGGAGGTGGCAAAACTGCTTTAGTTTGGTGGAATGATTTTTGTCTTCTACAAATCTAATTTTAATGAGTGATTTGCCAACCAGTTTGATACAATATTGAAAACTAAAATAACTTTCTGAAAGGTTATCCCAATTAGCATCTGAAAAAGGATGGAGATGTTGTTAATAAATCCTAATTTATTAGAATTTTGATCAGTTATTTGAGAGAAGGAAGCAACATGAATTGGAAATAAAGGTGGTCATAACACCATATTGTGCTAGGCTATATTCAGTGTTTTGCTTCTTGTCGTTACATTTGTGATACATTTCAACGTAGTAGGATACGTTAGTATCCTACATCACTATATCATGTAATATTAATATCCACGTGTATTTAAATTCCATGTAATATTAATATCTCTTAATGTCTATATTAAGATTTCATGTTTAGGCAAATCAAATGACTTTGAGAGAGCTAGAAATATCCCTTAAACCTTATTTTAACTACTCTGATGGTTTATTACCTAACTTGTTGATTATGCAAAGACATCAGTAGTGCCCTTATTGTTTCTGAATCAGAACTGATTTCTTGGGATAATATTTGTTTCTGATGTATAAGAAACAAATATTGTAAATTTAATCCATGTCTTGGTAAATATATTGCTTCTCGGCCTTTGGCCCTGTGCTGTAAAACTTGTATTTACTGCTACCAGTAGTGATATATTGCTTCAACAAGAACAGCGTGTCTACGTTCACGTCATCGGGGCTGACAACGATCAGTGGCTGTCAATCAACCTGTGTTGCTGTAGTGTTTAGGCAACACAGCTGCGTAGTGTGTTGCAGAAGTGCCACTTTCAGCTAACTAAGGACGTTTCCTTTGTTTGAATCGTGTCCCTATTTTCATAGGTTTGTGAGGCACTTTTCTGATCCTCTGGCAGGTTTGGGAAGCAATTTTGCTCCGACCTCGCCGGTGGAATATATTAGGAGCTTTTAAGCATTGACTTATTCAAGTGGGGTTGTGTGAGAACAGGTGGCCTTGCTCAGAATAACTAAGCCAAACACTCTCCTGTCTTGTGGTAAGTGTTAGGTTCATTCAAACTGCAGCTGTAGTGCCTGACAGTGCAGTTGTTGTATTGTTTTAAAAAGCTGCAATGGAGCAATCCGTGGAAGATTGCCTTGAGGACTTGGTTGGTTTAGCCAAGGACTTTGTTACCAGTAAACCCTTCCAGCCGAGAAGGTCACTAGGCAGGTCTCCGCCGAGGCCACGGTCCAATGTTAAGGAGGTCACGGAGGTCTTCACGAGAGGGGAGCCCCTGCCCTCTTGTGCACAGTTGGATTGCACAAAAAATCCGGCCAAATCGTCTGCGTCGAGCTGTGCGGGAAAGACTTCGGCCGGAACCGTGCAGGGAGAGCAAGGCAGTGGAGGGTGAACCAAGGCTGAGAGGCAGCTCCTAGCGAAGTCGAGGATGATGAAGTACAGCGGGGTGGTGGTCGGCTCTGTCCAGGAGGACTCCGGGGCGAAGCCTCACTTAAAGGGGTCTAGCTCGGAATCTGAAGGGATAGAGCGGATCGACGGTATGCGGTCCGCATGGGCCAAAATATCGTCAAAAAAGGCGTCAAGGATTTCGGTCGAGTTTAGACAGTTGGTCGATTCGTACCTTTATGAATTTTCCTTTATGGTTGCGGAACTGGCGTCGAAAAACGAAAACTTCCAGGGCGCAAACCGAGCCCTTGATTAGGTCGTTTCTTCACTGTCGGGCAAGATGGATCAGGTGGTGGAAAGAGTTAAGGACTTCAAACCAGAAACGGGGAGGGTTCTAGGCGAGATCCACACTTCTCTGAAACGGGTGGAGAAGGTAAAAAACCTGTCTCCTTCGCTGAGGTAACAGCCGCGCCGGGGCCTAAGAGGGTTAGTCCCCCGCTGCCAGTCCAGGCGCCGGCTATCAAAATTAAGTGGGCCACTGTCTTGTGGTCCCTGTGATGCCTAGTCCGGGGGCTTCGTCTGCGATGACGGAGCTGACCTTGAAGAAGGTCCTGAACTCACGGAAGGAGAGGTTCCAGACTTCTCGGGTCACAAAACAAGGGACCATGGAGTCGTCTTGGAGGTTGTTAATGATCAGCATGCGAAGCGGCTGCTGGAGGCCGACTTTCATAGGAAGAACGGGCTGAAGTTTCAGTTGCTGGCCGAGCGGAGACCGCAAATATTGGTCTTCGATTTGCCAAGGGCAACGAGGGTAGGGGAGCCCGAAATCCTCAGGGTTATACACACCCAAAATCCTGTGTTGGATATGGCTGTTGAGGACTTCCTCTAGGGGACCCGGGTGGTCGGCAGTTGGAGTGGAAAGAGGCCCCAAAGAACACTGGATAACTGAAACCTTGCCAAAGATCCGGCAGGTCTTGGTGGCCAGTGGTTGGCTGTTCCTTGGGTTGTCGAGCATACAGAAGTACCCACGTGCTTCAAATATCAAGGCTTTGGGCACACCTCTCCGCTGTAGAGCACAGTTGAAGATGTGTGGTCATTACGCCCTTGCTGGGCACAGGACAGTTAACTGTCCTAATAAGACCGCGCCCGCAAAATGCACTCCCTGTGCCTTGGGGAAAGGCTTTGATGCCGGACACCGGGTCGGGGGCAAACAATGCAGATCGCACGACATAGCCCGGGCGAAGATTGTAAACAATACGGCGTATGGCGACGCTTGAATTGGGGGAAGCTTTCGAGGACGGTCGTCACCATGTCGAACGCTTGCGCCTGGGACAGTTAAACCTGCATCATTCCGGGGGGGCCACCAAATGAAGCCATGAGGATTCTTGAGAAGTAAGACCACGAGGTCCTCTTGGTTCAGGAGCCATACACTATCGGGAATAGGGTGGTCGGTTTCCATGGTTGAAGTTATTCATTCTCGTGGGGAACGGCCGCTCTCTGCGATCGTGTCGGCTCGGTCTCGTTGGGTGTCTTCTGGATGCCTCAGTTTTCTGATGAGCAATTCACCATCGTGCGAGTCACGAGAGGTACACTCGATGTTGTACTGGTTTCGGGATACTTCCAGCTTCGATGGAGTATCGATGACTTTTTGGCGAAGATGGGGCGGATTTTGGTCAGTCGGATTTTGGAGGCGCGATGAGCTCTTCCAGGCTCGTGGGGCGATCAGTAATCGACAGTTTGGTTTTAGGCGCGGTGCTGGAACGGCGGACGCGATTAGTTTCCTTGTTACGAGAGTTAGGGATAGCCAGTATAGAATGGTACTGGGTATCAGTTTGGACACAAATGACGCGTTCGACAACGCTTGGTGGCCGTTTATTCTGGTTGGCCTGTTGGGCGTTGGATTTCCGTTTGAATGTGTGAACTAATTGTAGACTACTTTCGAGGTAGGAAGGTTCGGTTGACTATCGGTGGTGAGACGCTGGCGAAAGAGCCAACGAAGGGTTGTCCGCAGCGGTCTGTCCTCGGACAGATTTTCTGGAACGTAGTTATAAATAAATTGTTAAATTCGGATCTCGGTAAGGGATGCACAAGCATCGCATATGTGGACGATATACTGGTGGTGCTTGTAGAAGGCGACACTAGAGCCGAAGTAGAGTCCAGGGCATGCACTGCCCTAGATATAGTCTCAAACTGGGCCACGAGGCTAAGCTCCTGTTCTCACCAGAGAAAAGTAAACTCATCAGCCTGAAAAAGACGAAATCCCTTTCGGTGCGCCGGAATGTGAAGATGGATGGTGTTCCGTTGCCACATGCGGAAAAGTTAAAGTACTTAGGTGTCTGGATTGGGGAAGAATGTAGTTTCTCTCTCAATGTAGAAACTTTGTGACAACGCGCTCGGTTCCCTTGTTAAATTGAAAAGTATGTGCAATAGAGAGTGGGTCCTGTGCGTCCGGGCGTGCCGGGTGATTTATCGTGCAGTATTCGAAGCGATACTGACATATGCGTCACATAGTTGGAGTGACCTCGCGAAAAAACGAGTCTTTCGGGAAAAGTTGTTGCGAACTCAGCGCCTTGATCTCATTACCGTTTGCAAGTCATATAAGACGACGGACAAAGTATAACTCTTGCTTCCAAATGACATCCTTTGGAGTAGATAAAGTGATAAGAATGCCCGGATTTTCACCAACTTATATATATCTGTATAAGGACAGATATATCATCAAATTGGATTACTTTTTCCAGCAGATAATGAACAGCATAAATTTTTGCAGGTGAATTTAATGGGTGATGAAGAAAATGAAGTAAACCGTCGTTGTCAGTATGTTGAAGGAGTCGAAAGAGACAGTATTGAAAATTCAACGAATGTTACACAGCCACAATTTTTTGGTAAATACCTTTAAAAGTGCAATAGAAAACTGGCCTCCGGATAATTACATAGTGGTCATTCATGCTGATCGGACTCTATGTGGCGAACATGAGAGGCGTTATAATGCGCCGATGATCAATGAAGTTGCAGTTTTGGTTACTAGTGACCGATGCTTTCCACGAGACATAGTGTTACGGGCACATGATAATACGCTGAAACGCGTAGCCGTTACTCATACATTTTATGATGCTTTGCAGTACCCGTTAATTTTCACTAAAGGTGAGCCAGGATATCATTTCAATATTTCAGTCATTAATCCAACAACAAGAGAGCCAGTTCCCAATAAAAAAGTTTCCTGTATGGATTTTTATGTGTATCACATGATGCTTCGAGAGCATGACTTCAATCTCCTTTCGCGGTCAAGGTAACTCTTTCATCAATTCTTGGTAGATACGTATATTAAAGTAGAGAGCGAACGCCTTCGTTATATTTCTATAAACCAGACGAAATTACGAGCTGAAAATTATATTCATCTACAAGATGCGATTAGCGCAGATGGTAATATTAGACCTAACGACATAGGCAAGATGGTTATTCTGCCTTCTACTTTTGTGAACAGTCCCCGTTATCTGCATGAATACACTCAAGACGCATTCGATTATGTACGAACTTACGGCAGGCCTGACCTCTTTGTAACTTTTACCTGTAATCCTTCGTGGCAGGATGTAATTAAAGAGCTAATGCCCGGACAAAAAGCCACTGATCGACATGACATAGTTGCTCGCGTATTTCGTTTAAAGGTTCACCGCGAGCAAAGCCGCGGGTAAAAGCTAGTAAAACATAAATTAAAGATAAATAACTGTATATGAAAGAGCTGTATGTTAGTTATAAATGCATAATGTGTGTGTACTGAATGATTAAATTTATTAACTTTTTATACTGTAATTGTTATTTTATATTATTTTCACAAAAAAAACTACTCAAAAAGACTATAATTTACCAACTGAAAGAATGGAAAACCAACAAAAACAATGGAAAAATCCTTCCATAATACCTGCAAAATATTTTAAACAAGGAAGTTTATGCACAAAAGGAAATAATAAAATTTGTAAAATAAAAATGCAACATAGCTTAATGTTTATAATATTCTTAAAATATCTGATTTTTTGAATCTAATAACTAGTTGGGCTTATGTAGTTCATTCATGTAATGGAATTTGTATCATATTTATTCTCCCTGTGGGAAGTACCTATGTCTATTTGCAGTTAATCAACTCCTTATTTTTGAATGATAAGAAATAAATTTGTAATATGTAAGAAACGTCAAGCCCAACCAGAATTCAAATGTTGTTGCTCAACATTATGATTTTTTGCATCATTATTGTTGGTAGCCAAACTTAAATTAGACAGTAAAAAACTTAAGAAATTATGATCTCCTTGCCTCTATTCAATAAATATTTTTCTTTTCCCTTCTGATCTCAGCAGGTGACTGAGAAATTTAGTAAAAACAATAATTGGAGAATATGAGCTAAGATTAAAAAAACAAATTCCTCCATAGAATTTGATAAAAATTATTAAAAAAAAACTTAAAAGAATCTAAATTAAATGTGGAGAGGAGATCAATACTATTGTATTGATTACTCTAAAACTGTAATAAGGGTAAATATAGGTAATAGTTTTTATTAGTAAAAAAAACAAAAAAAAAACTAGCAATAATATTTAAGAAAATCATACTAGGGACTAATTTGATAGCTGGAGGTATGAAGCAGAAATGTGATTGAATAAATACAAATTTTTTAAATTACTCAGCAAGATCCACATAACTGTCCAGTCTTTAAGAAATAAGTTATTGTTATTAGGGAGTTAAAAATCGTACAAAAAGTCTCATTTTTTGAAATAAAGAATATTGATTCATCATCAATAAAATCATTTAAAGAGAACGTGAATTATGATAAGACTTCTTTTCAATAAAACAGTGCAGCTGAAGATATTGATTATAGCCGAAGATATTGATTTTGAACCGCAGCACAGGGGCACATGAACACTGCTGGGAGATAGCGATGCAACAGAGAGAAGATATCGTGAGCTATTAGAGGAGTGGCAGATAACGTGGACTGTTTCACGTAAAGGTAAATGGACGAGATGATTAATATGTGAGATTGGGCTGTGGATCGGGAGGGAATTTGGCGAGCTATAAATTACTGGCTCACACAGTTTCTGACCGGCCACAGCTCCTTCAGAGCGTACTTGTATGCGAGACACAAAGCAGATAGTCCGGAGTATTGGTACTGTGGTGAAACAGAAAGAGCAGAACATGTTATCTTTTCCTGTAATAGATGGGAGAAGGAAAGACGAGAGTGCACAGCAGTAACAGGACAAATTAATCCTGATAATGTGATTACTATAATGCTAATGGGAAGTGTCCGATTTGCGGCCGTGGCTAATTTTATCTGGAGTGTTACAACAGAAAGAAAATAATAAGGCAAGGAGAGTTAAGTGACAAGTGATTTGAATACACAATGGAATCCCGGCAGCCAGGTCGGGTGTTGCAAGGAGGTGAAAGACAGCCCCTTGTGGAGTTGCCGCACTTCTGTGTTTACATAGATAGTATATGAAGGTATATCCGGTAGTGATGAAGTGGGGGGACTTCGGTAGCCTCTGAGCAAGTCGAGTGATAGCAATGTCCAAAAGGAAGGTAAACAGCGATGTAGGGTGTGAATACTAGCCAAAGTGAGCGCAGTCAGTAAGTCATTATGTTATCTAGATTATTGATTAAACTGTAGATAATTAGTTGAAGAAGAAATAGTCAAAATAATGTAGCTGTCAGAAGTAGCGTCAAGAGTCGGATGGTGAGGGGGTGAGGGACAGCCTTCAGTGGAGTCATTGTCTGTTTGTGCTTGCACGGGTGGGCAACAGTGATGAAGCTGCGGGACTCCTAAGCCTCCCTTCCTTCACCCCTGGGGTTGTGAAATACTTAATTGCAAAACTGGCCCCGGTGGAGAGGAACGTGAAACTGAAGTTTTAGTCGGTAGGGTGCGGGCACTCTACCGACTCTATAACAACATCTAGCCGAACCCGTGCGAGTCCGACACTCCCACACCTCATAGGGGGTATGTAAATGGTATTTCTCGCAACATTGATAACAAAAAAAAGAAAAGATATTGATTTTATTTTCATAATCCTTCTTGAAAAAAATTTCCCTGTGATTATCTCAAGAAAACTTCTGAAACTACTTTCATCATTTTTATGAAAAAAGAACTTCAGCTTATTAAAAGATGGGAATGGAAATTTGCAGAAAGCAATGCTACATCATGAACTGTAACCAATCCAATTCATGTCAAACAATGTCCATCCAATACCCTTTAGCTGTGGTTTCTTCAAATCCTTTCACTGATTTGGCATTATTGTCTAATTATTCAAAGCAATTTGTGTGTACAAATATGATATCACAAAATCCTTGCTATAAAAATCTTAAGGATTCAAATACAATTCCTTAAAATCCAAAATCATTACCAATAGCCCTAATTTCCTGGAAGGGGGACAAGAAAAGTGACTTTGTAGCACATTCAGCCATAAAAATCTCAACCCCCTTCATCTTTTGAAATCATGGAAACAGAGCAGTGGTAACTCTTGTTTTGGTGCTTTTTAGTTTGAGGGTAAATGGAGGACTTGAGAAAAGAAGGAAAAGAAATGTTTACCAAAAGGGAAACGTAGAAAAAAGTTTTAGTTCCACTTTTTGGTCAAATGACCAAATTTATTCAATGGAACATTAATATTGTCCTTCACACTATTACGAAGTTAAAGTTATTAACTTTTATTCAACCTCATTGTATCTACCTCTAAGAAACTCTTTTTTACCCTAGTCAGTCTTTTAATTAAGAGGCTTTGACTCTTGCGGAAAGGATGTATAAATGAATAGAAGAGCAAAAGCTGGAGTCACAAGTTTTGTTAATAATTTAATAACATCTTTGTCTCTGTCGTAAATTCCCCCTTAGTACTTATATACATGCAGTAGCCACTATGTAGGTAAACCTGATCACGCTGTGAGTTTGTAACATTTTCTTCCAAGACAGAGCTGGTGAGCTAGCATTTAATAACCATTGAACTAATTTCCAGCTCCACTGCTCATTATTGGAGTTTTTCAGTGCTCAAGCCCAATGCAGGGAGACAAGTTACTGGATCCTACAGGCAGGTTACTTGAGTCTTTTCTTCTTGATTCTGGAGAGGACGCTTACTTAATTCTTTTATTTAATCCTGGAGAGGGGATTTTCTTTAATAACTGAAACAAATTACAATCGGCTATTTACTTATTGCTTTATGTTCCATAAAGTTTTTCAAAATGCCAACATCAATTGTCTTGTATCTTAATGATGTCAAAGCACTTCAGCAAAAGACCTGGCAGCAAGTGAAAGCTATTTCTGGAAAATCCAAATTTTTCTTTCAACCTATACTTTAAATTTTTTGATAATAAATTATAAATAGAACCAAACTTCATAAATTGAAACTTACTGGAAGAAATTTGTTCATTGACCAAGCTGCTACACTTTTCAATAAATGAAAACCTATTCTATAATCTACCGTTCCTCCTCTATGAATCATGAGACCTTGCCGTTGGTGAGGGGGCTTGAGTGCTCAGGGATACAGAGTAGCTGGACCGAAGGTGCAACCATATCGGAGAGGTATCTGTTGAGAGCCAGACTAATGAATGATTCCTGAAAGAGGGCAGCAGCTCTTTCAGTAGTTGTTAGGGGCGTGAGTCAGGACGACTTAAACGGCCGTATCAACATCACTCAGTCCTCTGAGTACTGCGCAGCTGAAAGCAATGGAAAACTACAGCTGCTTTTTTTTTCCAAGAAAATGTGGCTCTGCATTTTCACATAACAATAATGGAGGCGCCTTCCTTGGTAAAATATTCCGGAGGTAAAATAGTCCCCCGTTCGGATCTCCGGGTGGGGACTACTAAGGAAGGGGTCACCAGAAAATTAAAAAATAACATTCTACGAGTCGGAGCGTGGAATGTTAGAAGCTTAAAAAAGGTTGGTAGGCTAGAAAATTTAAAAAGGGAAATGGATAGGGTGAATGTGGATATAGTAGGAATTAGTGAGGTTCGGTGGGAAGAGGAAGGCGACTTTTGGTCAGGTGATTTTAGAGTAATTAACTCAGCGTCAAATAATGGGCAGGCAGGAGTAGGTTTCGTGATGAACAAGAAGATAGGGAGGAGAGTGGAGTATTTCAAAACGCATAGCGATAGAATCATTGTAATAAGGATAAAATCAAAACCTAAACCGACAACGATTGTTAACGTTTATATGCCTACAAGCGCCCATGATGATGATGAGGTAGAGTGTGTATACGAAGAGATTGATGAAGCAATTAAACACGTAAAAGGAGATGAAAATTTAATAATAGTTGGAGATTGGAATGCAAGCATTGGAAAAGGCAAGGAAGGAAATATAGTGGGTGAATACGGGCTGGGCAAAAGGAATGAAAGAGGGGACCGACTTATAGAGTTTTGCACGAAGTATAATTTAGTAATTGCCAACACCCAATTTAAAAATCATAATAGAAGAATATACACTTGGAAAAAGCCAGGCGATACTGCAAGGTATCAGATAGATTATATCATGGTTAAGCAAAGATTTAGAAATCAACTCGTTGACTGCAAAACTTACCCTGGAGCAGACATTGATAGCGACCATAATTTGGTGATAATGAAATGTAGATTGGGGTTTAAAAACCTGAAGAAAAGGTGTCAGATGAATCGGTGGAATTTAGAGAAGCTTGAGGAAGAGGAGGTAAAGAAGATTTTTGAGGAGGACATCGCAAGAGGTCTGAGTAAAAAAGATAAGGTAGAAAATGTAGAAGAAGAATGGGAGAATGTTAAAAAGGAAATTCTTAAATCAGCAGAAGCAAACTTAGGCGGAATAAAGAGAACTGGTAGAAAACCTTGGGTTTCAGACGATATATTGCAGCTGATGGATGAACGTAGAAAATATAAGAATGCTAGTGATGAAGAAAGTAAAAGGAACTATCGGCAATTAAGAAATGCTATAAACAGGAAGTGCAAACTGGTGAAAGAAGAGTGGATTAAAGAAAAGTGTTCAGAAGTGGAAAGAGAAATGAACATTGGTAAAATAGACGGAGCATACAGGAAAGTTAAGGAAAATTTTGGGGTACATAAATTAAAATGTAATAATGTGTTAAACAAAGATGGTACACCAATATATAATACGAAAGGTAAAGTCGATAGATGGGTGGAATATATTGAAGAGTTATACGGAGGAAATGAATTAGAAAATGGTGTTATAGAGGAAGAAGAGGAAGTTGAGGAGGATGAAATGGGAGAAACAATACTGAGATCTGAATTTAAGAAAGCATTAAAAGATTTAAATGGCAGAAAGGCTCCTGGAATAGACGGAATACCTGTAGAATTACTGCGCAGTGCAGGTGAGGAAGCGATTGATAGATTATACAAACTGGTGTGTAATATTTATGAAAATGGGGAATTTCCATCAGATTTCAAAAAAAGTGTTATAGTTATGATACCAAAGAAAGCAGGGGCAGATAAATGTGAAGAATACAGAACAATTAGTTTAACTAGTCATGCATCAAAAATCTTAACTAGAATTTTATACAGAAGAATTGAGAGGAGAGTGGAAGAAGTGTTAGGAGAAGACCAATTTGGTTTCAGGAAAAGTATAGGGACAAGGGAAGCAATTTTAGGCCTCAGATTAATAGTAGAAGGAAGATTAAAGAAAAACAAACCAACATACTTGGCGTTTATAGACCTAGAAAAGGCTTTCGATAACGTAGACTGGAATAAAATGTTCAGCATTTTAAAAAAATTAGGGTTCAAATACAGAGATAGAAGAACAATTGCTAACATGTACAGGAACCAAACAGCAACAATAACAATTGAAGAACATAAGAAAGAAGCCCTAATAAGAAAGGTAGTCCGACAAGGATGTTCCCTATCGCCGTTACTTTTTAATCTTTACATGTTAAAGAACAATTTAGATTCGGAGTAACAGTACAAGGTGAAAAGATAAAGATGCTACGATTTGCTGATGATATAGTAATTCTAGCCGAGAGTAAAAAGGATTTAGAAGAAACAATGAACGGCATAGATGAAGTCCTACGCAAAACCTATCGCATGAAAATAAACAAGAACAAAACAAAAGTAATGAAATGTAGTAGAAATAACAAAGATGGACCACTGAATGTGAAAATAGGAGGAGGAAAGATTATGGAGGTAGAAGAATTTTGTTATTTGGGAAGTAAAATTACTAAAGATGGACGAAGCAGGAGCGATATAAAATGCCGAATAGCACAAGCTAAACGAGCCTTCAGTAAGAAATATAATTTGTTTACATCAAAAATGAATTTAAATGTCAGGAAAAGATTTTTGAAAGTGTATGTTTGGAGTGTCGCTTTATATGGAAGTGAAACTTGGACAATCGGAGTATCTGAGAAGAAAAGATTAGAAGCTTTTGAAATGTGGTGCTATAGGAGAATGTTAAAAATCAGATGGGTGGATAAAGTGACAAATGAAGAGGTATTGCGGCAAATAGATGAAGAAAGTAGCATTTGGAAAAATATAGTTAAAAGAAGAAACAGACTTATAGGCCACATACTAAGGCATCTTGGAATAGTCGCTTTAATATTGGAAGGACAGGTAGAAGGGAAAAATTGTGTAGGCAGGCCACGTTTGGAGTATGTAAAACAAATTGTTGGGGATGTAGGATGTAGAGGGTATACTGAAATGAAACGACTAGCACTAGATAGGGAATCTTGGAGAGCTGCATCAAACCAGTCAAATGACTGAAGACAAAAAAAAAAAAAAATCTACCGTTCACTAAATGTGAATTATTATATTATTAGAAAAAGCCAATTACTTTAGTACCAGCATCCTAAGGAACCCCTTATACATTGCTCTTAAAACTTTCAGACTCTACTAAAGATAAGATGCTAGAGCTTTATAAACGTATATGTGAACTTGTTCTAAGGAATGGAGAAAAGCTACCATTAAGTCAATACTTAAAAAAGGAAATTCTCTCTTGAAAAAAATAATTATTTATGTCTCCAACTTGACGCCAAACAAGCTATTGGGAAAGGTGATAAAGTCATTCCTGGTCTGGTGTTTAGGCCCATAGGAAGGAGGATGTTTTTACATAGTTACTAATCTTCTGCCAGTCTCTAAGCCACTACTGTAACAATAGCAAGATTTTACTGTTGTCTAATGTTTAATATTACTTGCACTGCAACATATTTTTTTTTTGCTTTTGCTCCTGTACTACATAGCATAGAACTAACCTGCTGACATCTCATTCATCTTTGGATGATCAATTTAGTGTTTCTGAGCATGTATTCAGTAGAAAAATTGACAATGTTTACTATAAGATTTATTATTTTGTATTCTGGAATTAATAAAATTTATGAAGAAGCAAAAATGCCTCTTCATCATTTCTGATATCAATGTTAACATTATAGAAAATGATTTCTATATGGCTTACAAAAATGAAGAAGCAAGTAGTTTCTTGAATCAAGGTAGCTTCTGTTTCTACAGTTTCAATAATGTTTCAGAGATGTTTATACTTGTAGCATCTGGTAAGCTATCATAAGACAGGACTACCAAAATTTTTCAGAAGAATTTTAAAAGCCATGGATGTTATCTTAAATAATTAGTGATTTACTTAGATGGATTTAATTATTTTATAACATTAAAATACGTATTGACAAATAAAGTAAATTAATGTAATTTAAAGGGAACTCTTATGAAAATAAAATTTTTTTTTAGTAAAACTTTACTACGAAAATACATTACAATGATGAAGAATTGCAAAAATCAATAAAACAGTTAAAATTAAGATTAATAAAATTACATTAATAATAATTAACTTAATGTAAAATTAAAATAAATAATTAGGAACTAGGATTAACTATGGATAATAATATTGCAGAATTCTAACTACTAAAGATAAGAACAAATCTATGAAGGTTCTGTTAAAGTTAACTAGTGCTAAACAACAAACAAAGTTCATTTCATATTTGTAATTGTTTCTCTTAGTTCAAATTTCATTTAATTATTAAATCTACTTTATATTTTCTCCTACAGTCAGCTGGTAGAATTTATTATTAAATAAAAATATTTTTTTAATCAGAAATAATTTTGTATTTCATAATTTTTTACATTATCTTATCACTATTAATGCATAGAAGTGCTTAAATGTGTTTCTGTCACATTTCCAAAACACATGCAACAAATATTCAAAGCTTCTGCTTTACTGGAAAGCACATTTATCATTTTATTTGTATTGCTGTATGACCCCATCCATTAACACAGTTAATGTTTAATTATGATTTATTGTTTTTAGCTGTTGAACTGATAATAACCGAACCTGAAACGGTTGAAAAACAAATTGTGACATAAATAGCTAGCTGAGAAATTTATTTTAAAACTTACAGTCTACCTGGTCAGTTAATTAAATGTATTATAATCCATAAAATAAATACAATATTTAATAAATTCTTCCTTTTAATATTTTGCCAATCCTTTCATTAAAATAAAAATATATATTTCAAAAGATAATTTTTGTTATTTCTTGATTATGTAATTTATTGTTTCTTTGAACAAGTACAAATAAAAATGTTTATAATTGCTGTTTGTAGTAAAGTTAATTGACACCTTGCAACACATTAATATTAAGGGAATTTGAATTATGTAATGAGTATATTCTACTTATTTCAATTTTTTCTTTTCAGAAATTTGTTGTTGTTAACTCACAATATAACAATTGAATTGTTTTAGTTATAATGGAAAGTGAGAAAATACATGAAACAACTAAATTATTAACAGAATTGTTTGATGAATAACTAGTAAAACATTTTTAAATATTATATTTTCTTCATTTCTTTTTTCTTAGACTGTATTTTATTTTTTTTAAATTTTGCTATTTGTAACCACTCAGCCATTTTTAAAAATAACTTAATTTTATTCATCTTATCTGTTGATGTAACCCTTTAAAATTAATTAACTGTAACAGTTGTAAATTTATGAAATTTTTCGTAAAAATTCTAAATTTACAACAAAAATTTATCGGAGTTATTGAAATGTACTATAGTAGTGCAATGCTGTAGTAAGAATAGCACAGTAATAACCTCATATGGAATAAGGTTATTATAGTGCTATCAGTAAAGTCAGATTATGAAAATCCTTCCTATTATCTGTTTTATATAATTTTGTATGATCTGGTGCAACTTGATGGAAAGAGTGTTTAATGGCATACTGTATGATACCCAAGAAGAGTTCTTGCAGCAAAACAATGATAAATCAGATGTGGAGATCAGTCAGTTGATCTTGAAACAATTGTTCAGAGCATTTAATGTGACTCAACTTCTGCTTGCTGTCTTTTTTTTAAATTTTCATAGGTCTGCAAAAATATTTTGAATCTTTTGGGATTCTTCAGTAGGCATACTTCTTGAAATTAAGCTGGACACTATTTTCTAGACTTTTTTAATTAGATCATCAGTCAGCTAAAAGCATTGTTACGTTAATTTCAATAGCAGCCAGTAGCAGTTCTAAAAGTACAACTGTAGTGAGTAATGTGCTACTTATTTGCACCTAACTCTTTATTACTGTAATATCACATGTAACTATCATTACTGTCATTTAAAAATGTAGTTACAATTTTAAAAGCCTTTTTAAATTTTTCAGAATGTAACTTTTAATAAATATATCTAAATATTTATCATTTGAAAATTTGTAGACCAATAGAAATATCTCCAAATGGATAACAAATAAATGTATGCTACAATGTAATGTTTCTTGACATTCCCTTTAATAAAAATATGTTCTGGATAAAGCAATTTCTTCTTCTTTGGTGCTGTAGTACTCAGAAAGTTTCATTCCTTTCTATAACACTTCTTTATCTCCTTTTTAAATGCCTTTATAGCATGATTATTTTTAAGAGATCTCCATTTCATTCAGACATCTGTTTCACCATTTACAATATCTTTTATTTTATTCCTCAATTTCAACGTTAGTTTTAATATAATCAAAAAGCTAATTAAATGACTATAACCTTAAGTAAGTGTTGTTAATTTCTCTTGATTTTCTTTTTTTTTATTGAAAAATTCATAAGTAATTTTGTGCAAAATTTAAATAATTTATCCCTGTTTAACAGTGAACATTGAAATTTCAGCAACTTAAGTCATCGGTGGGCATACTAAGGTTGTGTAAACTTTAAATTTTATATTCTTGCTCAAAAATATAACCATGGACAAAAATGACAGTTCAGTAGGCATTTTCAGTTTCAGTATTATTTTTGCCAGTATGAATTCTCTTTTCGTTGGCTTCCCTCAGACTATTATTCAGGTTAGTTCCAATATTTATAAGATATTCCCAAAACTTTTTTTTACACTTATACAAATTACAGGGCTGATAATTTTGTCATATTGTTGTCATATTTTAATTACTGCATCAGTATTAATAGTTTATTTTAGATTTAAAATATGCAAATGTGGTTTTATCACTACTAGTAACCTCTTCTTTTTCCTTAATTTTCCAGTCATCCTTAATATCCTCTTTTTTATTACACTGATGACTTTTTTTAGATAATCTGCTATGGAAAATGATACACAATTTATGGAATTTATTTTCAGATTGGTCTATTTTTTTTTTAAGAGGTGGAGGAACCCCATTTATGGACGCCTGGGCAGTGTCGGGCTTGCTAACACAAGATGTTATTAAATGTGTATGTAGTATTTGTTCCTGCGCACTACCAACTAAACCTCCACCCCTGGCTATCCACCCTTCCTGGTATTACTGGTGTGCATTACTTCAGGAAGGGAGGAATATGCCCTCACACACGTTCAGACATCACAGTCAACAGACACGGACCTCACACCCATAAGATACTAAACATCAGACTAAATCTCACCATAAACTCCATGACATCCAATCATCACTCAGAAAACATACCTCATGCCTCACACTCCACACATTACATAAAAGCCAGTCACATCCAATCACATAAACAAACACTCCTCGCAGACAATCGAACACTACAGTATACTTAGCTCACGGGTCACCATTGGATGCGGGAGCAGAGTGCCCATGACCTCATCGCACCCAGGCAATTCCCATATGTATGGGTACCCCCTAGGCTCTCAGCCACATGCCTGTTTGCTTCCACACCCTCCGACGACCCCTTCTTCAACCTCTGTGAGACTATTCCCAGGTGTACAGCTTCTCCATGATCTTCCTAGCAAACCTTGCTACAGCCGTCCAGTTTTCTGCGTTTTCCAACATAATCTGCTGTAGTACCTCTGGGAGGAACATTTCCCTTTTATCTGTGATACTCAATATTTCCCTCCTCGCATTCTGAATTCGTGGGCAGCAAAAGAAGACTTGATATGCTCTCTTTCTCATCTACACACACTGGACAACTAATGGAGTGATCTAGCTAGCTTAAACCTAAAAAGGGTATTCTTTGAACCTCCCATGGCCTACTAGAAACTGTGAGACAATAATCCAGTGAGCCATGGATTCTCTCGCACCAACTTCTCAAGTCCCCAATTATGTGGTATGTCCATCAGCCTCTATCAATAATATCCCACCACATCTTCCATTCTCTCTCCTCATTTCTTCCATAATGGAGCTAGCCATTGTTCTTTTTTCTGCAGGTGTTAACAACTGTTACTCTTTAATCTTCTTTCTGCGGGTGATCTCCAGATCGACAGGTAATATTCCCACCAACACTTCAACTGCCTCTCGAGAAATGTGCAATATGCAGCTGTAATATGGAGGTAGCTCTTTCTGTGTATTGATTTGAGAGCACCTCTTTATACACCATATCTAATGACCCCTCCCCATATCTCAGCATCGTAAAGTAATGTGGAGACAGCAGCCTTCTCCTCTGCTGCCTCAGTCCCCCACAGTTTGGAAGTAATCTGGCAACCAGATGCATGACCTTTTCAGCCTATGAGCAGGCCTCCAAGACATGGGTGCCAAAATGCATCCTGGCATCCACCCATATTCCAAGATATTTTATCTCAGTCCTTGAAACTATCCTTTAGCTCTCAAGCACCACCTTCAATGTTGGCCTTTGCTTGATTGTTGTAATCACAATAATCTCTGTCTTATCTGGAGCCATAGTTAACCCGACTTCAACCATCCAGGTTTTGATTGTTGTGTATGAGCCTTGTATCTGAGTGATGGCTCTCTCAGGGCATTTTTTTCACTCTACTACGATTTCTTTTATTATCCTGTTTGTGAGCTGAATGGAATGATGAACAAACTGTTTTTCTGTTTTAGTCCATTATTAAAATGGAATTTCATAGTATTCTTTTTGCTTTTACTACTGTTTTTATTTCTGCAACTTTCACTGGAAGAAAGTTTGTTAATATCTTATGCTCCATCAAAATTTGGTACAACTTATTCTGCTATCAAATGGTTATTTGAAGTCAATGAATATAACATCGAGATCAATGCTGTGCGCATAAAGTTATTCATTTTCTGTTCATGATTTGTTAAAAAACTAATTTTTTAAATGGCCTAAATGATATTTACTTAACAAATATTATATAAAAATATATTTTAGATTTTCTTTTAATAATTTTTTTTTGTTTGTATATAGATAACTAACCTTGTATTTATTATTTACCATTTTTGAGTTTACTCATGATCAGCATATAAATTTTCCAATTTGCTGTTACTGTTCATCAACTAAACTATATGCTTTTTATCCCATCTGTTAAAAATATTTTTCAGTTACAAAACTATATGTAGGACTTCATTATGTGTAGGTGTGTAGCCTGTAAAGTTTATGCCTATCAGTCCACATTTCTCTTTTCTTCTTATCCAGTCGTAAAACACTTGCTTGTTTCTCCAACATTTTCTTGGTATCATTTATAATATTTATCCAACTTTTAATGATTATAATTTTTTTCTTTTTGTATCTCTTAATACAGTCTCATATCCTTTTTAAATCTTGTTGATGTTTCTCTAGGATTTTCTGATCTAGCCCTCCTTACATAATATTTTGATTACGAATTTCCATCTTCATTTTACTTCCTGATTAATTTGTTAAAGATTAGCACAGAACTAATAGAAATGCTGAAGATTAGCTTACCAATCTACTCATTCTTGACTCCTACAGGATTCACATCTGTTATTAAATTACGTGTTATGTTATTCACTTAGCATACCAAATCATTAATTATTTTTAGCCATGTCATTCAGCTGTTACTTCTTGTAAGATTAATAATTAGATTAACGTATACTAATTCAAGTCTTTTAAGGTCTGAGGGTGAACCAAAAACTTTTGCAGTAAGTTTGCAAGTTTTGCAGTAAGTTCTACAGTGAGTTTGAACTGTACCTGATACATGGAGCAATTAATTCTTGGGCACATTGTTCCAGCCTTTTATTACCCCTTCAAAATATTACACAATTCTTTTTTTAAAATAAATCTTCATCCTCACTATGTTAGTAATAATTTTTAATTATTCTATGTACACATTTTCTTATTTAAATTATCTAATCAAGCTTGCTTATTTTTTAATTTTTAAAAATGATACTTGGTTGAAATGTACATTCTTTGAAAAATGGCTGATAATTGTAAAATAGTTGGTTCGAAAACACACAAATTGGGTTAGTAAATAAGAATGAAAGTTGGTAGGGCATACTTGTTAAATTCTTCTGGGTGTTCAACTGCGGTAAGTCAAGTAAAGTTAAAAAGATGTAAAATGTGTACTTCTCCGTAGTTTTTATTTAGCTTTTTAAACAAATTATACTAATGAAATGAAAATACTCATATATAGTTTAAAAATAAAGTTACTGAGGAATAGATTAAGACCATTTGTGGTTTATTTCATTATTACACATTAGTAGATAAATATCAGAATCAAAAACAAAAATATCAAGTTCACTAAGTGTATACATCTGAGCCGGCTTCCATGGTGTGAGTGGTAGCATCTCGGCCTTTCATCCGAAGGTCCCAGGTTCAAATCCTGGTCGGGCATGGCATTTTAACACATGCTACAAATCATTCATTTCATCCTCTGAAGCAATACCTAATGGTGGTTTCGGAGGGAAGAAAAACTGTAAAATATATAAATAAATAAACTACAATTTAGAGAATTTCACACAACAGAAAATTTAATTTAAAATAATGATTGTATGTTAGTAAAGTATTATGTGAAATTGTAATTTGTAGATGCTACATTTCACTTTCAGTATTTCACTCTCTTTTAATAGTTATAAACTTTTTACTCTATTGGTTAAATATAGTAAATTTCTAGACAGTCAAATTTCCTGTATTGCATTACATATGTAGTAATATGATTACTTCCATTAGATTTTCATTTGAATATTTTTAGATTCACTAACCATACATTTCAA
The DNA here is from genome assembly GCF_047948215.1 of Lycorma delicatula. Lineage (NCBI taxonomy): Eukaryota > Metazoa > Arthropoda > Insecta > Hemiptera > Fulgoridae > Lycorma > Lycorma delicatula. The sequence continues at coordinate 278,495,018 of NC_134455.1, read as the reverse complement.
GGGAGAAGGAAAGACAAGAGTGTACAGCAGTAACAGGACAAATTAATCCTGACAGTGTGATTAATATAATGCTAATGGGAAGTGACCGATTTGTGGCCGAGGCTAATTTTGTCTGTAGAGTGTTACAACAGAAAGAAAATAATGAGGCAAGGAGAGTTAGACGACAAGTGAATTGAATACACAACAGAACCCCAGCAACTGGGTCAGGTATCGCAAGGAGGTGAAAGACAGCCCCTCATGGAGTTGCCGGTCTTCTGTGTTTACATGGATGGATGGTAGTGATGAAGTGGGGGGGACTTTGGTAGCCTCTGAGCAAGTTGAGTGATACCAGTGTCTAAAAGGAAAGTAAACAGCGATGTAGGGTGTGAATACTAGCCAGAGTGAGTGCAGTCGGTAAATAATTTCTTATCTAGATTATTGATTAAACTATAGTTAATTAGTTGAAGTAGTGAGCTAAAACAAAGCTCACTGTTTCAACATAGCAGAGGAGTGTAATTATCTCGTGAAGCAATGATTGCACAGTTATGGAATTTAAATGAAATTTTATGTTGAAGTGTATATTGGAAATTATGAAGGAAAATATCTGTTGGAGCAGTTATTGTAAAAAAAAAAAACGAAACAGGTCATAGTTGCGGGACAGTGTATTGACATCATACATAAAATATTGGATTGTGATAAGCCAACTAGATGGTAAATCCACATCCAGAACTTATGGACTTCACATTGTGTAGTAATAATTATTTACAAATTAATTTCTGAGACAAAACGTTTTAATTAAATAATCAAAACAATACATAATACAGTATGTAATAAGTATATTTACTTGATTCATTTTGTATCTCATCTATCAGCTTACGTCCAAAAGCTTAATTATTTCTTAATAACATTATATGGTATGTTTTTTATTTTAATAATTTAAGATAAGATCATTCAATAGTTTATGACTATTAAGTTGAAAAAATAAAAATTTTATTAAAATGGCTGGATTGACTTTGTGATTTAAGTGTAAATGCTAAAACTTTTAACTGAAAAGGCATGTGAAATAGTTTACAATGTTTATATTTTCATATCAGAAGGAACAGATAAATGCATTAGTTGTATCTGTAGATAAAGTGCTTGAAATGGCTGCTGAGGAACAGGCATTTTTTTTCTTATTATGTATTTTTTTTCTTTATTTTCCCCGCTCCCAGAGCTGGATTTGCAATTAAGAAACAAACACAACTCTTGAGGGGGGGGAGGTTTCAGTGCCTCAAACCACCTAAGTAGTAACCCTGGGCCTGGCTATGCCATTCCCAAGGCCCCACCCAGGCAGCCGGGACTCGGTCTTTTCATGCCATGCCTCTAGTAAGGACTCCAAAGGGGTCCCCACACCCTTTCGCCTTCGACGATGATGCCTTCGCCTCAAATAGGGAATCCTCGAAGGGATCCCCCACTTTGATTTTTACTCCTCCATGGCGTAGTCCACGGAGGTATACGTCTATAATTAGTCAGTAGTCTACGCCAGTAGTCCCCGTCCGCTCATCGACGATGCGTCGCTGGAGCGTCCCACCTTTCCTGGACGAGGCTGTTCCACGCCGGAACCACCGTCGTTTCACACTCACCAGCATGTACTCCTCAATTCTGATGTGCAACCCTGCAATCCCGGCGTGTGGTCGAGGGAGCAGGATGAAGCACTCCTTTTGTCGGTTCTTCTTGACATGGCCGAACTCCCAGCAATTAAAGCAATGGCTAGTTCTGTCCGGGCCATCACAAAACTTGCCAGGTGCCCCGTACTCCAGCAACGGAAGCACAATTTCTCCAAAGACTGCCGCACCATCCAACTGGCCACCCATTCGACCCATACCCGGCCGTCATGTAACAATTTCTCCGCTAGGAGAGGTTGCAGGGCCAGCTTCACCATCTGAGTAACTCTGTAGACCGGCCTCATATAGAGTATGTCAAGTGTCACGGAGTCCCCGATAACACGACGATCTCTCATGAATTCTTCTTCTGTTGTTAAGGCATCCATCCACGACCTTGATAAGGACGTCAACCCGTCTTCCTCCTCTTCTTGCCAATGTTGTCGTGACACCCTCAACCGTCTCTGCAGTCTCCCTACGGAGCCGCTCAGCAGTGTCCCCTTCAGCCCGCACTCGAAGGAGTAGGTCATTCCCTTGACCCTTACGAGCCGAGAGAACACCGGACTCACCGGGCGATACGCTGCTCTTCACTGTCCGCAGGAAGTCCGCATAGGACCTCCTCAGCGCTTTCACGATGACGGTCGCCGTAAGCATCTGCTTATCCGACGCATTGCGTCAAGGAACACCTGGAGTTTACGGTCATACTTCCTGTCAAAATATTATACTAACCAGCGGATGTAGTCACCGACCCTCCTCGCAAGCCCGCAAAAATACAGCCCGCTATCCGCTATCACGACTTCAGTGACGGACAACTTCGTAAGGCTCCGAATCACTCCGTCTTCCCCCTTGGCGGAATCAACAAAAATGAATTAGACCCTCCCTAGTTCGACTGCCTCACCAGATAAAACGGTGGTGCTCGATTTATCAGCTAGCACCTGACCTGCCCGTAGACCACCTTCGCTGACCAATTGTCCAACCCGAGGTGCTCGCCGTAGAACTCGAGAGTGTTGAGGATGTTCACACCCGCCGCTAAATCCAGTAGCTAGGCCTGAGGAGCCCCATCACGTGTTGTACCATCCTTCACTGACGCGGAAAAACAGACATCTTTTGGCCAGCTCTGGTGTACGAGTCGCACTAAAGATTTCCCGGCAAGCCTATTCTCAAGGGCCTGGAAAAGGTCACCCTGATCGTCGTACTCATCAAGCGTCTGTGTGACCACATCCTCCTTGCACACCCTCGATCCACCACCAGAATTCCGCGTTTGCGTGGCCACATCCTCCAGCTTCACCTTCCTTCTGACACTGTAGAGCAGTCGACCCTCCACCACAGGAGTTCAAGCGGCCTTATTCGCCTGTTCTGGGAAATCCCGCAAGGTATCGCAAAGTCTGTTGATATGCTTAGCAGAAAGAACCATCCTCCTGGAACACTCCTTGATTTCAAGCTTCGTGTTTACAGTCGATGAAACAAGCCGCTCCAGATCACCAACACGAGACAGTAAATAGAAAAGCTCCTCCCGACTGCAGATCACTACTAGGTCCGCTTCGGCAACTTCGTCCTCTCACTCCCATTTCATTTCCACCGCTTTCCCTGCAGACGCCAGCGAGTCCACGTTGTCGGCCTACAAATTCTTCCTGTTCATACGTTCTCCATTCTGCATGGAGGATGTCGAACTCGAGCCAACAGCTCATATCTTCTTCCGTAGTCGGGGGCGTACCGCCGGCCCGCAACTTCTTCTGGTTGTCTTCCTCCGTGGGAGAAACCCTCAGTTTCATTTTCACGGACTTCATATCCGGCCGCCTCACACTCATTTCTGCACTGGAAGTACTAGATAGTGGAGGAAAATGGCTGTGACATTGCCTCAAACTGTGAACTGACGTTCCCCTCAGACAGCCGGAACTCGGCCTTTAATTAATAGCAATGTCTCTAACGAGGGGACATCGAAGAGATCCCCCACCGGGACTCCGGTCTTGACGCCACGCCTCAAATAATGAAGCCCATAGGGATCCCCCACGGGAACAACGGTCTTTCTTTGCCTCCCTCATCGAAGTTTGATCGGAACACTACGGGAGTCCCTGTGTAATCACCAGCAGCGGGACACCTAAGCGTCCCACCCTCCTGGACAGGGCCGTCCCAACCCAGGTATTCCTCAAAACACAGGAAAAGCACCTCATTATTTGGTTTTGGTGGTCCTGCAGCCGCGACCCCCGAAAGAATGCCCCCGAGAATTACAAAGAATATATTTGGCCTCCATTGGGCAATCCTTACGCAGATGGCCCGCAATCCCACATCCTAACCCCTTAGGAGAAGACACCCGCCTAGTGACGCTCCGGTCGCCACACCACCCCACCCGTTCCTAGCCATGTTGAGCTTTAACGGGAGTCGTTTATCGCCCTCTGACTTTTTACATCTCATAGTAATAAGCCTGGACTCGTTGGGATGCCACCGATGTAAATGCCTCGGTATACATTTCCATCGGTGATTTATTAATTCAGCTTTTGCCTTCGCTGTAGGTCTCGTCCGGACTTGAATGTCTTACTTCGTATCCTTATGAACTAGCTAACGGAGCTCGCGGAAGCGCGAAATCCGCGCCTAGTTCTACTTATTATGAGCCAATTTCGTGAATGTATGTAATTCGTGGCAGTTAAACACAACATACCACCAACGATGTTGATCACAACAACGAAATTTAGTCCTAGTTCCCTTAGTGAATTCAACTTTAGTTCAAACCCCAGACTTAGGTTAAATTTATTTTAAAATTATGGACTCCGTTCAGGTCCACTAGAGAGAGGCGGACAGACCTCCTACTCACATTCAGTTCCATTGCAGAGTCCTGCATGACATTCACCTCATAAACTATCGTCGAGATGCCACTACACCTCACCGCTACATGATATTTCATACCCATCGATAGTGCAGTCGCCGCTCCGCCAACAGCTTTTGCAATTATAATCACCTGTTGTCTAATTAACCGTCGCTCGCTGCCAAAGCGCCTACGTTCGGCCAATAAAACTGTCCAGGCGGACCCTAGCCACCAGGGTTCCTACTCTCCTAGATCCCCTCAACCGTCCTGCGGAGGGGGAGGAATCGAAGGAAGTGCCTAATCTCTGCGAGTCCTCTAGTTGACTCGCAGATCAAAGAAGGAGTTTACTCTCTCAAGTTACCTACTAACTCTGGTACGCTCAGCTTGGTACCGGGTACAGACATTCAGGACATGGTCCACCGTGTCATCTACTGTACAGTCCGGACACAAGCCGGAGTCAACCAACCTAAACCTAGTCAAACTATCCCTAACAGCACCATGTTTAGAAAGAAATTGAGTAATATGCCGATTGGAGGAAACCCAGCTAATACTTTGCAACTCCCTAACATTTGACAAAATACTATGCGTGTATTAACCAGCAGAAGAATCGTTCCATCTAGCTTGCCAAGAGTGAAAATCTTGGTTTTCAATTTCTCGCATACGCCCTGACGTCAGAAGGGCTCCCTTCTTGGAAATATATCGCTGGCTACATTCCGTAGTCGAGATGTCAGGGGGTTTTATGCCGGAGTTCACAGTGACTGCCTCTCGTGAGACAGTTCTGTAGCCACCGACAACAGCTAACAGTAGAAGACGCTGGGCTCGCAAAAGAATATCAATACAACATTGGAATTGTAAACGATGAGCCTAGATGGGTGCAGCGTACAACATTATTCCCTCATAGACACTTTTGTAAAGAATACGAATAGTACGATAGTTCAACCCCCAATCGGGATGAATGGCTCTACGGACGCCGAAGAAAGCATCAATGGCCTTCTTCGCTACAAACTGAAGGTGGTCCTTGAAAATAAGCCTCTCATCAAGGATAGCACCCAGAAACTTCTGAACGATAACATACCTAATCGGAAGGACGTCATCACAACCAGCGGATGACGGGTTGCAGCTAGACGACCCTTCAAGAACATCATAGTGGTTTTCTCCGCACTGAAAACCACCTTATGCTGAAGACTCCACAACCTTAATACCTTACATGCCTGTGTCGCTCTGAGCTCTATCTCGGCACGCGAATTGTCCTCGACCAGCAACAGCCCATCGTCGGTATAAGCCACGATGAGACAACCACTGGGCATCCGCAATCGTATGAGAGAATCGAACTCAACGACCCAGACGAGTGGACCTAGAACAATGCCCTGTGGACAACGATTAGACAGGGTCTTTCCTAACTCTGGGAATACACAACTAAGAGCAACCTATTAAAAACCCTAGTCAAAAAACCAAGAATCACCGGCAACATGCGAACCAGGAGCTCCACTGTGATATTATCATATCCGGGGGCTTTATTCCTAGCCAGGATACAAATTACTTGGCGGACTTCCGCCTCAGTAATTTCAGAAGACAGAGCAAAAACATACAACTTCCCTTCGAACATGTCCATGTAACGAGGTTTCACCAACCTCAGTATCATCTGGGAGCAGATCATTCACCAGAAGAGTGAAGATATGATCTTTATTTATTACAACTCCTATCTGGGTCGAGAGTGCCGACAGAAGAATGTCTTTTACCCGCTTTTAACCAAGAACTCGATAAACAACACCCCACGAGTCTTTATTTCCCTGCTCTTGCACAAAACAGCGCCAGGAATCACGTTTAGAAGACCTAACCTTATGAAGATAGTCGGTTCTTTTCCGACGCTAATCCGCAATCAAGACTGCACGCTTTTTTTTTTCCTCTCAGCTCCCCTGAGCCGGACCGACTTGGTATTACGCCGCCCAGGGGAGTGTCTTTAAACTCAAATAGGCCTCCCCACCTACCGGCTATATACCGGCATGGCAGGTCGGCCTACCGGTTAGCTCTTTTTGAGAGTTCTTTGTTAATATTGCCCTTTTGGACATCACGTCAGACCCAACCGGGTCCCTTCAGTATTCAGTGTGCTGTTACCTGACTGTTACCCGTGGAGTCCTTGGTGGCTCATCAGTGCCAACACACCGCAGCATGCTGGACCTCACCAGCAAGGCTGTTCACCCAGTCCTATTCTAGCCAACACCTTGTCTTCTCTCATCGGAGTATTTCTGTAGAACAACTTGTCTAACAAAATTAGCAAAATTATTCCAGTTTAACTCGCTTCTTAGCATGTAGTCTATTGTTGTCTCTGGAGTTATTCCTGTGAGTGCCTTACTATGTCTAAGTGTGTCCCACCTATTGCACTCAAAAAAGGTGTGCTCAGCATCATCTATCTCGTTGCAGTAGTTGCAAATTGGCTCTTCTCTCTTGCCTATTTTGTGCAGGTAGTTATTGAAGGAACCATGTCCTGTAAAAAACTGCGATAGGTGATGATCAACCTCACCAAATCTTCTCGACAACCATGGCTTGATGTTGGGGATGAGGGTTCTCGTCCATCGACCCACAGCTTCCTGCGGCCATCTTTCCTGCCAGATATTATAAACGGCATCCCTGACCTCTTGTTCTGGCTTGCCTTGTGCCCTCTCCACCCTCTTTTTTGCGATTAGGTCAATAGGAGGTGTACCCGATAACACGCACAGGGCGGCATAAGAAACTGTCCTGTATGCGGACACAACACCTAGGAGCACACACCTGTGCGTCCTCGCCAGTCTTCTTTGTTGCGCCTGATGGCGATAGAGCGCCACCGAACGGCATACATAAGCGAAGACACGACGGTGGTCGCCAGTAAACGGCGCTTTGAGGCCCGAGGGGCATTCTGCGATGACATAATGATGTTTAAACTTTTTATCATCCTTTCTGCCTTGTTGCATACATTGACTATGTGCTCGGCGTATCTACCGTTTTTCTGGAGGATAACTCTTAAGTACTTGATGTTATTCGCTTCTTCTATAGCATGACCGTTGATGGAAATATTGAACGGTTCTAGCACTCTTCTACCCGTAAAGGCAATACACCGGCATTTTTCCGTAGACAGTTGCAGACCCCTGGACCTCAACCACTCCTGTATAGTGTCGATGGCCGCATACACCCTCTCTCGCACCTCCAAGACCGTCCTTCCCTCTACGAGGACTGCAAGATCATCTGCATAAGCCAGGACCTGGACGCCGACAGGAAACTCCTTCTGAAGGAGTTCATCTATAATCACCAGCCACAACAACGGCCCCAGAACAGAGCCCTGCGGAACTCCACCGTGCAATTGAAAATGTACTGTTTCTTCCTGTGCTTCTACCAGACATCCTCTGTTGGACAAGTAACACTCAATTTGCCTACGCAGGTACGGGCTGAGGCCCCTAGCCGCAATTGCGTCATTAATGTGACCCCAACCAATAGCCCCGAACGCGTTTTTTATGTCTAGTGACAGCATCAGTGGAATTCTCCTGGTTCGCCAAGTGCCTCTCTTCACCTCGTCGGCCCATCCCGAAATTCGGCAGGTAGCCTGCACGGTGGATCGGCCCCGCATAAACCCGTACAGGTTAGGACTGATTCCGGCTCCCTCTTCTAGTTCTTTGATGATGCGGCCAGCCAGCATCTTTTCTACTAGCTTCCCCATCATGTTAAGGAGGCTCAGGGGTCTATAGGTTATATCTTCCTCCGAAGAGGTGCCTTTAGGTAGGAATACCACTCTGGCCTCCTTCCAGCAGTCGGAGAAGTCTCCGTTCTTGCCGTTGGGCAATCTCGAGCATCTCCCAGGGAGCCTTCTGAACCAGCCCCTTGATCACTGCCGCGGGAATCTTGTCCGGACCAGGGCTCTTTTTGGTTGCTAAACTCCTAGCCGCAAGTTGTAGCTCTTCCATGGTGAACCTTCTATTGTCGCAAGGTGTGGATCGCACGATATCAGGCACTGTATGCGGGAACAACCTGGCTACCTCCCTTGCAACACTGGTCTTATTGAGGATAGGCATACGTCTCCCGAACTTTTTGGTCACAATACGATATGCCTGGCTCCAGGGATTGCTGTCAAGTTCTTCGCAGAGCCTGATCCAGCAACCCTTTTTACGTCTCTTAATAGCCTTATTGAGCGTTCTTATTGCCTCGAGGTATCTATTGGCTATTTCCTGGTACCCTTCTCTGTTATTTCTAAGAATACGTTGTTTCCTTCTCCTAAGGGACTGGAGCTCTTGTCTCATTGCTTCAATTTCAGCAGTCCACCAATATACGGAGCGCCTCCTTGTATTGTTAGCTGCTATTCTGTCCATTTCCTGCTTTATTATATTAGATAAAGCCTCAGGTGATTGTTGATGTCTATCAGACAGTCTACTTGCAGTCCTGTTGACGATTTGCTCTATTTGTACTGATGAGAATCTCGGGGGGGGGGGGGGGAGTGCACTTCACGCCTGAAATCTACGTCTTTCAGTTCCAAGATAGAGGCGCGGTGATCGCTCGCTATATCTTCTGAGAGAACCATCCACTGGTACTGATTCCTCCTCCACCTACAGTCCAGGATGGTGAGGTCAAGCACCGACCGATGACCTCTCGCTACGTACGTGGGCGTATCGTCATTAATGCAGATGCAGCCGGCAGTTTCCAGGAGATCGGCAATGATCTGTCCCCTCCTGTTGGTGTGTCGACTGCCAGCCGCCACCATTTTGCTGTTAAAATCACCCAACATTACGATCCTCTTGGTTGAATTGGTAATCACACCTTGTAAAGTGTCGATGAAGTTAGTAAAGTCCGCGATCGCAATGTTGGGCGAAATGTACACACCCACGAATAGAGTTGAAGACTGCACGCTGATCAGGATCATCCGCACGCTGTGCGGCTCTCCTGAGCCGGCCCACATTTCGCTTCAATTAGCCAATTCAACGTAGCCAATTCCCGAGTTCACCATCCGCTACTCTCTCTCGACCCGTACTTCTGGGAATAGTGTTCAGTGGCTTCAACTACCTTAGAAGAGAAATTCTCTGCCAGGTTTTCTAATGGGACCTCGTCCAGACTTCGAGTTAAAATTCGTAGCCTGGCCGCAAGAATGTTAGAAAACTTGGGCCAATCCTCACGCCTGTGCAGGAAGCGCCCCTGATGAACAGGAATCACTATTAACCGAGTGCCTATGACTTTTGCGCAACCTTTTGCAGTTAACGCAAAATGGAGCCTCTTTATTTTTCGGACAGTCTTCACGCTTATGGCCCTCCTCGCCACAATGCGCGCAGACCGACGCATACTTAGAGAACTTGGCCCTGTGGCCAAAACTACAACTCTTAAAGCATCGCTGCACATCAAGGTATTCCTTGACGCAACAGGATGGGAAGTTAACGAAGATTCGTTCTTCCGACACGAACGTCTGATGGAAACCAGCCCCTAACTCAAACATACCGTGATATTGTGGGGCATCACGCTTACCAGTCTTGAAGGAGCTTACACTGATCCTTAAATGTAGCCTCATCCAAGTCAGGGTTCTGCTCTCGAATAAGAGAGAGAACCTCGTCATTCGGAGAGGCTCCGTTCTGTGTCATACACAATTATACGGGGCTTTCGTAAACGCTTGGGGTATTCCTTCTCCTCAAGCTTCTGGACTGTCGGAGACTTCTTGATGACACCGACGGTCTCCTTGTTCTCAGCGACAACTACCAGCACTTTGCTGGTCTCCTTTATGTTCCTGATCTTCAGCTGATCCTGGTCACCACGAAGGACAGCCCGGAAATCATGCTTCAGTTCTTGGCTCGTGGTTTTCGATCCCTCTACTCGGTTTACGAACGTGCTAAAGACCAAGAAAACACAATAATGTGTTTTCGAGAATTGCTTTTGTTTTTAAGAATAAATCTGAAAACAAAAGCAACTCTCAAAATTTTATGAATACGTTATTTGCCGAATATTGAATGTACAGACGTTAAAGTACGCTTATAGTATGAATGAAACTAATGTTTTGCAGTTTCATAACCGAGTTGGAATTCTTCGGAAATCAGCCACAGATTACAAAGATTATGTTCATCATTCAGTATCGAGGATGATGCTTTATTATCATGCATACCTGTGGAGTGGAAGGATTTGTACAAAATATATTAACAATATACAAAATTGGTAGAAATGATGTAGACTAACTTAACAAAACGGGCGAGAAAATTTAGTTGAAGAAATCTAATTAGTTTAGTTCAAACCTGATATCAAATCTCAGTTCTCAATCGCCGTAATCTGTTTGCATCTGATATCATATCACTACAGAGAAATCACTACACGAAAAATATCTGAACTCGAATCGGTCATTGACAATATTACGGCAAATTTATAGTAACTTCATAGATAGGAAGTTATATAAACGTAAATAAGAAAATGGAATTTTTTTTCACGTAATATATTATACTATAGTTGTTCAAGTAATTCAAAACTACAATACCCGACAAAATAAATATCTTATAGATGAAATTTTTGACGGCTATGATCACAAAGTCACTGGTTTTTCGCTGTCTCTATCCGGAAGTAAATGGTATTGAATTAATTTGGGTAAGAATAGTGATACTTCTATAAATTTTTCTTATAAACATTACATAGAAATATCAACGAAAAACAGTTGTCACAATGATTAGTGATTTATGATGTTCTGGAATTATTTATCGTTCCTTTAAATGAAACTAATACACTATTACCGAATGACCTTTGTGAGGAAATATTTTGTAAAAGCCTATTATGATATTGACAGTTGGTGCTAATTGGAATATCTGAGTGGTATTGACTACTGGAAATTAAGCTATGTGAAAAATTTACGTTAATCGAATCGATGAAATTTAAAAATGTACTGGGAAATATGCACCAAGGATAGTAGCTGTATCTGTATTTTAATTTTTACATTAAGTAATAACAAAAATTAAATTAATAACAGAAACTTCTGGTTTAGTATAAACAAACTAAGTGCATAAATACCAGATTAAATAATAAATACGTAAAACATATATAGTGAAAAAATTAAAATTTTATTATAAGTATTTTACGAACTGGAAATGAAAATATAACTACTTAATAAAAGGTTTAATGCAAGAAAAATGTTGATCTACCAGTAGTACATGCTTAGCGTACTAAAAATCAAATGCATTTTATTCCACCCGCTGTATGTACTTATCCTTTCCTATAGCTAAATTTCGTAGAATATTCTTAAGTATAATTAGTGTTTTATATGTGTTTAATATTGAGTTACATCAATAGATTATTCAATTAAATTCTCAATTGCAACTGTCGTTTTGCATTCAAAACTATATCTGGAAGTTTTACTGTCTTCTTGAATGAATAAGTTATGTTTTTTGGGATCATTTTTAGGAGTAGAAATTCTTTTCTTACAAATAAAAGTTTTTTCACTGTATTAATTACAAAGCTTGGCTTTTGGAAAATTATGAGGAAAATATTGATATGATAAAGATATAATGAAGCAACAGTATTTGAACAAAAAAAAAAATGAGTAGACATATTAGGAGTATAAGTTTTTATTAGCTCATCTGCTGTTATAAAGAAATAGCTAGTATAACATTTTTTATTTTCTAACAACCTCTCGTTGTTAACATTATATAGTGTTTTTATGTGGTAATTTTTAAAATATCTCGTGTGTTCTAACCTGATAAAAAGTCTATTTAGCCCCGTGCCTTCCTAGTACAATTTATTGTCTGGAAGAAGATTTTGCTTTTGTTATAAATATTTTCTTTACTTCATGAAATTTTAAATTAACATATGAGGGGGCTTATATGAAGTTTACATAAGAACATATTATTGAAAAATTAGATCTAACTTAAGTAATATTTTGTTTTTGTTCGTACGTTAACAAATAATCGTGTGCAAGTATTGACTCCTAGAGTACTCCTATGCACTGGGTAGTCTACTGAGATAATGGAAGGCGATTGAAATTGGTCGCAACTAGTTATTGTTCTACATAACACGGTAGCGTGACACAGCTGTTCCAGTGCCCATCAATCACCTTGGCAGACCCCTTCTATATGAGTATTCAATTAATATTAATTTTCATTTCTGATAACTATGAATTATTTACATCATTCCAATCTGTTTCTGCTTTGGCAGAACATTTATAAACACTGTGGAACAATATTTAGAAGAATTATGTTTTTCTGTGTTTTCAAAATTTTATAATCTCAAAATAAAAATAGTGAAAAAAAATACATATATATAAACAGGTATTTACTTCGTAAAACATCATGAAAAGTAATATTACTCTTCTTGTTAACATTTTTTCGTATAAAAATATACGAAACAAAGTAATTACTAGCAGCAACTTTCATTAGTTTCTTTTTGTTGCAACTTTCGGCACTTTTTCTAGTAAACATTTTTTTTTTTGAATTAAAATAATAAGAATAAAAAGAACAATGGAATATAAGTAAGGTCTTATTGTAGTGTTGCTTATTACATTTTAGTTAGCTACCTAACAGCGTTTCATGTAATGTTATTGTTAGGAAAAAAACAAAATTAGAAGTATATAATTTATACTATAAATATAGTATAATTGTTTATGTGATTTTAAATAACCAAAATTTCGGACTTTGGAAATTTGTTCTACGTAGACAACTAATTTTTATTTCAAATAAAATGATTACACTTAATTAATTAGATTTAGGAAAATTTTTATTTGAGTTGCTAAATATTAAGTGTATTTATTTAATAAAATGAGTTCATTTAGACCATTTCTTACTTTTAAAATAATCTCTGTAGTGTTATTTATTAATGTTTAATGATTTATGAATAAAGGGAGTGCTAACTCCTGCAATCGTAAACGATTTTGTTTTGAAAATAATTATTATTGGAAGTGAAGAGGGATGGAAAGCAATCCTCGCTCACAAAAGCATATTGTCTTATACATAATTTACATTTCAAGAGGGAGCTAAAAAGGAAAGAGTGTGGTTCGGGATGGATTGAGAGAGTGTGTGTTTGTAGGGTTGGCGGCAGTGCATACACATGTATGTAGGGAACGTGATGAATGAACGTTTTGTGTCAAAGGAAGACGAGGAGAGCGATTATGTAAATTGGTAAGAGAGCTGACTAGGGTCCACCCAGTGTGAACGTTCGCTGTGTTAGTATTTACTAGTACTATATTCATTGCTTGTTTCGATTCTTGAGAATCTCGTTCCCTTTTCGTTGAATCCATATTTCTAGTTATCTTTTACAATTAATTGTAACTATAACTTAATGCCCTCATTATTTTGAAAATCATTATTATCTTTAATCTCTTTCTTTCCCTTTCTCTGACTGCTTTTCCAACTTCGCTTCATAATTGTTTGCGCACTCAAGCACGAGATAAGTAAAGGAGTATACACACATACATAAATATATATATATATATATATATATATATATATATATACACTTATATAATTTTATTGTCAGTAATTGAATAATGATATTGTTTGAGTATTATATAATAAATTATATATAGTCTGTTAGATTTACATTTTGATACATCTACTTGTAAAATCATTTTTTATTTTTGTCATCAATCACGTGACTGGTTTAATGAATTTTTTCGTTCTTTTCTTTGCTTCACATTTGCTGCATCAATAAGTTATTTACTTATATTCTCGTTACACAGTAATTCAGTTATTAAACATAATGTTTTTTGATCTTTGATTTTTTTTTCTTTTTGGGTTTTAACTTCTACCCTCTTCTCTATAAAAAAAATTAGCATTGCGTCGATTAACATATGACTTAACGACTCAGTTTTTCCTTTAATAAGAATTAGCCATTTTATTCTCATGACATCTTATATCCTTTTTCAATTTGGAGAGACTCCTTTTTTCTCCAATTTTTTATAATTTTTCATTTTGATCTTCCACCTGTTTATTTTTTACTTACGTAAAATTTATAGTCTCCATTAAAAAAACAAACGACATTACGTAATTCAAAGAATTACTGTAACATTATTTTATTTGAGTTTGTCAACTGTTTTAAATAAAGAAACGTGTACATCAGGGGTGGCCAACAAGAGGCCCGCGGGCCGCATGCGGCCCGCCGGGAGTCATGTTGCGGCCCGCGGAGCTGGGTCAAATGAACATAAATGTTAACTTTTATTGTACATTCCACCAAAAGAACATTACATCATGAGTCAATCATATCATATATTTTTAAATTGTAGCTAAGAGAAATTTTAAATATCTCGCATTTGTGGAAAAATTCATTGGTTTGAGCTGTTTAAATAATTCATAGGTTTTAGCTATTTCAAATATCCCGTTATTTGATACCCAAGGTTACCTAGTTTTTGTCCGACGCTAGGTGTTGATAAAATTTAATATGAGACTTCAAATACTGATATATATATATATATATTCTGTGGTCTTCGGTGTCATGAAATAAATTAGTACAAAATACAGTCTTTTCTTAGTATTACCCGTGGTATTTTATTTTTTTCAGTTAAAAACTATATACTATCATGGCGCCAACTAGTAAAGATATTGGACCAAAGAAGAGAAGAATCACAGAAGAATTAAAAAAGTTTCAAGACAGGGGGACTATAAACTATTTTTTCATGGAAATTAAAACAAAGCCCAAATGCAACAAATCTGTTGCATTATATGCAACAAATCTGTTTCTGCTCTGAAAGAGTCAAACGGCACAACGAGACTAAACATGCAAATAAGTTTGCAGATAAGAACAAAGGGCAATTTCGACAAGACCAAGTTAATGACTTAAAAAAGTTTCTGCACGACAAAAGAGGGGGTACTAGAGGGGGTTCAGAGTCAACATGCTATGTAAAAGCTAGTTATGTAGTAGCCATAATACTAGCAAAAAAATCGAAGCTATATTCAGATGGAGAAACGGTTAAAGAATGTTTGGAGAGCATTGTTGAAATTCTGTGTCCAGAAAAGAAGAAGAATTTCTCAAAAATAAGTTTGTCTCATCAAACTATTACTAGGCGTGTGGACGACATTGGAAAACATACGGAAGATAATTTGAAAATTTGAGCATCCAAGTTTATGTTTTATTCTCTAGCATTGGATGAAAGACAGATATGACAGATACTGCCCAACTGGTAGTTTTTTTCAGGGGTGTTGATGTCCATTTTAAAAAGACAGAAGAATTAGTGGACTGTATCCACTTAAGGACACTACTGAGTCACGAGTTTTGTTAGAGGCAGTCACATCGACAATGAATCCCTTTTCGTTATAACCTAACAACTTATCGGGCTTAACAACGGATGGTGCAGCAGCAATGGTTGGGAAACACAAAGGTTTAGTAAAATTGATTGAAAATGTAACCTCCAAAGTCGGTAATACTTCAATGTTAATTTTCATTGCATTTTTCATCAGGAGAATTTATATTCCAAGTCCCTCAAAATAGACCATATCATGAAAGTAGTCGTCAAAATAGTGATCTTCATTAAGTCGAACGGGTTGAATCACCGTCAGTTCCAAGAATTTCTAGTCTTTGGACTCAGGATGATGACTTTATATTTTATGCAGAAGCAAGATGACGGACCCGTGCCAAAATGTTAAAAAGAGTGTTTGATTTGCAGCAAGAAATACAATCATTCTTTGCAAGCATTTCAAAAAGTACCCTAGAGTTTGAAGACAAAGAGTGGGTTTGCGACTTTGCATTTCTGGTCGATATAACTACCCACCTAAATAACGTTAATATTCGTCTACAAGAAAGATCAATTAATTATTAAGCTCGTCATTTCAAATGAAACTTGGTCTTTGGGAACAACAGTTGAGAAAACTTTACTCACTTTCCTACATTGTCATTGCAACCAGATGTCACACAGGAGGAGGCAGATAAGTACGCTTCTTTGATATCTGACTTAAAACTCGAATTTGAAAACCGATTTCAAGATTTTAAAAATCTTGTGTTTTTTGTGCATTTGCAGCGCTATTCGCTAATCAATTAAATTCGCTAATTTAATATCAGAAAGATTACAAATGGAATGTGTTGTGATACACAGTTAAAGGAGAAATTCCATCAAGTTGGTTTGGAAAAGTTCTATAAAACGTATTTGGACAAGGATAAATATCCTGCGTTTTACAAACATGCTCTGTCGATGGTTTTGCTATTTGGAAACACTTATGCGAGTTAACACCTATTGAGTCGGATGAAACGCATCAAATCACAGGTGAGAACACGAATTATTAATGTTCATTTGGAAAACTGTTTGCGTGTAGCGACATCAGACGAAATCCATGTTGATGATTTAAACCTCTTCCAAAACCTCTTCCGAGGTTTTGGAGATTTTGAGGATTAGAAGAGATAGATACAGTAAAACATAAGAAAAATCATTTAGCTTATTGAAAAGAGATGACGGAATTTAAAGAGGTGATAAGAAACGCTGAAATAAATTCTTCAGTTATGGAAAATGAACACTGGAAACGTTTTAGTTTCTAAGTATTACAAACTAAACGTAAAAGTATATGAAAATTTATCTTGTTGGTGATGTATAATTAGCTTACTTATTTAAATATAAGAGTGGTTGTTGTTATTTTAGTACTCGGAAAACTCATAAAACTTTGGTTTGAATCGTTTAGAATACAATTCAACAATTTAAGATTTTCAGGTTAATTGAAAAATAGCCCAATATTTTTTAGGCAAACCTTTTTTGTCAATATGTAAGTCTTTTAAATGAATAGTAAAAACAATTTCAACACTGATAAGTAGCTGTTATTGTAAAATAATAAAAAAATAGTTATAACAATAAAATAGCTAGTAGTAGCTATTATTATAAAATAATATCTGAGTATAGAAATATTCTGTAGTTGTACACCATCAAATAATTTTCTCTAAGAAGAAAGTAAGCTAAACTGTCATTATGTAAACATGCGAAAACATATTTGTATAAAAACATATCTCAGAATTACGTTTTGTGTTGTAAAAATACAAATACTTACTGTATTGGAAAAACTGTAAACATTTTTTTGAATTTCCAATACAATCAATTTATATTAGGAAAATAAATCTCGGAGATCAAAGAATTCATGTGTAGATTATGAAAATTGAATTTTAACAGATAAATTAAATGAGAGCCTTAGCTTCAATTAATTGTAAATCGCATAATAATTCTACCACTAAGCTATAAAAAGTAATTTGGTTACATTATGAAAAAAAGTGTGTATAACAATGTTAATAAAACAAAAAGTAAGTTGGAAGTAAAAGCTGAATATTGATTTACATCTTAACTATAACAGTGTTCTTCTCTTTTACTTCATTTTCAAGAGACCAAAATTAGGTCGACCTGATAAGTGGATGCTAGTATGATGTAAGGTTTTCAAGATTAATTGGGTTGTAATTTAAGATAATAAAATTAAATTTAGGGTTTTGTTTACACTGTAAATTTAAGTCATTAAATGACAACGTCGACGACGAAGAATGCTAAAGGCTCTTTTAGAGGCTGGATGTAAGAAGTTTTACCAAACTCTTAAACTAATTAACACACAAAAAAGGATAAATTTTACCCTTTAGTTAAAAGAAAATATGCCTGTGTCAAACTAATTAATTAGACTAAATTGGTTAATAATCATTTGCTATTGTTTTTAATCATAATTTATGTGGACACACACCGTGATTGAGTAGTATGGTATATGTGAGGCTACAATTGCCTCAAAAATGATAATTCCTAAAAGGGAATGTGGACTTTTAAAAATATTATGTCTTTATTTATAACAATTTCTACTAACCTAATTTTTCAATTTTAAATTGTTTCACAATTTTTCAAACAACCCATATTTCTTTTGAAACTTATTCAATAATGATGACTATGGCTTAAATA
Source organism: Lycorma delicatula (assembly GCF_047948215.1). NCBI lineage: Eukaryota > Metazoa > Arthropoda > Insecta > Hemiptera > Fulgoridae > Lycorma > Lycorma delicatula. Next base: position 278,476,789 of record NC_134455.1, on the reverse strand, counting down.
TATCTGGGCCCATCAGATATATATATTTGTCAATTAACGAACAAATACGATATGAATATTTTAGCGCAGTTATAATACAATATCACAATAACACTGGATCAGTTTTTAGAAGCCCTTATCATTTACAATAAGCAGGAAGTCTGCTATTTCAAGTCATGGATGAACTATGCTTTGGCTAACAGTCTTGTGCCACAACTTGACTTCTTGAATATGGTCATCGTTTCCCTTCATTATCAGGCCTGGATTCTAATACCTTATCTCCTTTATTACCTTATCTCAAACCAGACTGTCATCCTGGGATCACAAACTGAATCCAGGTTCTTATGGTTAATTGTTCATCTGCGGAAAGGCTATGTCTGCCGTGATTAGTCGTCGGTAAACTGAATGAAAACAAGATAGGGTTGGCCTAGGCCAAAAACCAAGCCTTGCCTAGGTCTACCCTCGACAAAATTCCTTTGCTTTCTGCTCAGCTTCAATGAATGAAGTTGGGATGATTTGCTCTATTTCAGGCATGCATGATGATTAATTGTTTCTTTTAATTTATAACTCTTGGGATAAAATTGCATATTATCTTGTTTCGTGCAGACGGATAAAATGTTGCTAGTCGGTGTATGATGTGGCTTATTAAGATACTAAAAAAAGTGACAAAGATTATTGTCGTCCAAACATAGTTGGCAATACAGGACGGTTCTAATCTGGTAATCCTATCAAAGATAGGTTTATATTGTTTGTCGTTCGTAAGTACATAAAAGTACACGACAGGGAGCGTTCCCAGTCTCATGGATAGTTCATTTCAACTTCTATCTAATCAGCGCATCTCTAGTAAATGTTTTGCCTGAACAGTTCTTCATTGCAGTGACAACAGATCTGTTTCCTTGTGCGTAGAAGCATGCCCCCTACTTTCCTGTAGATCACAATGAGCAATCTGTCAGTCTGAACACTAGCTTACTCAGATTTGTAGAGAAACAGAGATTTTACCGTGGGATAAAGTCCCACGAAGATTTTACTGCGGGATAAACGTTCTGTTAAAGCTCGGAAATACACTTGCCAAAAGATAGAAATAATACCGTAGTTCAAACCGTTTTATTATCTTTTTCTAACTTTACTGAGTGAATTAAATAAGGTTTCCGACTTTTCTTACAAGAAAACTACGAAGACTGTGAAGCTCAGTTACCTTTGGTCTTATTCACTTTACGGAGAGCAGAATCAGTGTTATAGCTGTACCCTCAGTGACATTTTTTATGGCTACTCTTCCGCCAACTAGATGATCAAGAACTCTTTACCCTAGGATCCAGCTTGCTAGGGAGGTATTATTCAACAAGACCTTATCAAAGAACCTGTGTGTATTTCTTCTCATCATTTCAAGAAGATAATCACATACTTATGAGTAACTACAACCTCCTGGATTACTTCTACACCGGGCTCACGCTTCTGCGGAAAGGGGCGTATACAATAAAACAACAGGAAACTCATCTTGTAGATCGTTGAAGAATGAAGCTTATTAGAGTGGAATACATAAAATCAAGGTCTCGCAATAAAGTAAGTAGATAAAAATACCATTTAACTTAGAAGTACTTACTCAGTTTTGATTAAGAAAAATTACGGCCTGCGTCACTCGTACTCAGCTCTTCACATTATTTTCTGAAGAAGTCTAGTTTCTTCCTCAGTATTTATGAACACCTTTCTATTTTTTATGTTCAGATACTACCTTTACTACCTGGAAAGATTGTAACAATGAAACGGTTAATTTTCTACAGAGGCTGTAAGGGCGTATAGCGAAAAGTGATTATTCCATTTTACCTAAGATAAAATAGATGTATTTACTACAACTCTGTTTAGAGTGCAATATATATATATATATATATATATATATATATATTATATAAAAAAAAAATATATTATTTATTATATAAAAATGTTAAGTTCGTTTGTGTACGCTTGAAAAACTCAAAATGTTCTGCACCGATTGAGCTCAAATTTTAGCACGATATATAACCCGCATCAAAGATTCTTTTCATCTATTTTTAATAAATCTATTTATTTTTAATTTGTACATTTTTAATTTGGTAATGTAAACAAAGGAAAACCAATCAGATCAATGCAAGATGGCCGCTGTCAAACACAACGACCAAATTTCTTTGCGCATTCATTTGTTTATTTATTTTGTTACTGAATTATTACATAATTAAGTTTTAGTAAAATATGATTCTTATTTTTATTATAAACTACAAAATTGTTATTAAAATATTTGCAACGCAATTTAAAACTTTGTGCAGCTAACGAAAAAAGATTACATTTTGGACAAAATATATTTTGAATTGTATATACAAAATATATTTTTTAGATAAATTATTATCGATACATTTATAAATAATATTTATGTACGACATTTTAAAACAAAACACCATCTTTAATAAAAAGTGAAATTTTGTCATCCAGTTTATGTAACTACATCCCATCCCAGCTTTTCAGTAAATTTTCGTTCTTTGTAACATTGTGTTGTACAGCATGTTTTGACGTGTGCACAATAAATTTCAACACAAAGACAAAAATATGATTTTTTACAATTTTAAAACAACATATCATTTATTGTTTGTTAAATAAGTAAAATGATTGTAATAAATATATGTATAACTGCGTTTAATTATTCAAAAAGATAATTAGACCTAATGCTAATTATCTTGTCTTTATTTATTATATAGAGCATAACAAAAATTTAGTTATTTATATGATTAAAGTATATTATCATTAAACAACCTTAAAAAATAATTATTTCTTTAAAATGTTAATATCACAAATTTTTAAAGGTATACCTTATCCATAAAATATATCAAAAAAGTTTAAAGTATATTACACTCAGGTCACACACTGTTTTCCACTCAGCGGGTTCAAGATGTGTTCAGTCTTTTTATTACAGCTCATGGCTAGAACGACATACATTTTTCATGAATGTTTTTCCTTTATCGTTATTAAGTTCTAACTCCTTAATGCAATATTTATACGTGAGGTGAATGGTAATATACGAAAAATTATTTGAACAAAAAGAATTGTTTTTATTTTTTTTTAAATGTGTTTCCATGTATGTTTACGATGTTCTGAAGAATACGCAAAGTAATATTACAGGTGTACTCTACAAAAAGTATTACGAAAACCCCAGCACCTCTGGAAACAGTATAATTATATCCATGATTCTAAATAACGGACATAAATTTGAATCTAATCCTATTTAATTTACCGAGGCCAAAGTATGAAGTCATTCAACTACACTTGTTTTGAACCATAACTGAAAATAAAGTTTCATCTAATTGCTTCGTATTATCGAAATGATGTGTGCACTTAGATTACAATTTTTTCAAGAAAGAATGCAAATCGTATTAAAAAATAGAGCCCAGAAAGAAACTCATTTAATTCGTCAGTTAGACCATGGTTCTACACTTCAATTATTTCCAATTTTCTGTGAAAAATAGAGCCAGAGATTATCCCGAAGAAACACTAATATCCGTTTCATTAAAATAGTTAACTGGCTTCTATGGTTAGATGTAAATATGTTCTCCAGTAAATCTGGTTGTACCTCATCTATTTTCGTGAAGATTGCCAAGATTTACTTGCTATATCAAGTTTTGCATACTTTTTTCTAGTCCGCATCACGCTTTTTCTTTTTTTTTTGTACCTTAACAGTTAGTAATGCAGCATTGACTCTGTATTTTCCTGTTTAATGATTTTTAATTGATCTTTTTAAGCTGCTTATTGATGCCAACATAATGGTAAAGATTTTTAAGAGTGAAATCATAACTTGATCGTGACAAAACTTTCTATAATTCCTATTAACTATAACTTCCACCAGTAGAGCATCACTTTATATCCAGAATCTTGATTTCAGTGTTTGAATGTATTATTCATTATCCTTCGATTTTTATCAATAATGTTCTAACCTATTCTATTAAGATACATGAACATGATACATGGTTATTGTAAAACAACGATGTGTTTTCAGGTATTTGCGTGTCAGTTTGGAAATTTCAGGGAGTTTGTGACCTTTAGTTTACCTTCTTTGGTCACAATAGTCAGCTTTAGATAATTCGGTTGTTTGCCTAATGTTCTACGTAGGTCTTATACCACTTCCCATCTCAACTTAGGTTAGTAGGAGCCCTGTGAAATGTGTCTCTGAATCGTCAGTTGAAGGATTGCACTGCTGCTGCTCTTTTCACTACACATTAAGAGTTGATTAGCAGTCGGTTTTTGGTTGAAAAAGAGATAGGAAAGTACAATATCAAGAAGTTTCTTTGTAACGTAATAGAGCTTGGAGAAGAGATTGTTATAAAGCTTACGTCAAATTATCTTGGCACAGCCCGATTTATGTTCAAAGAAGAACAGCTTTTCCGGTGAAAAATATTGGTAGCTCCCAAATTCTAAATCAACCTGTAGGTCGCTTCTAAAACTGGATATCTTTTTTCTCAATGACAACCATTACAGTATTAGAATCTTTTTACATTGGAACCAATTCTTAATTACTTCCTTTTGTGAATAATTACCCATAACCGCAGCAAACTAACTTGAACCAGTCAGATTCTTAGTTAGAATATTCTTCTTCCTGATTTACTCCGGACTGTTTTGCAAAGCGAGACAACTACTTTACTTAAATCCTATATAAAAATAAAATTTTAATACTTATTAAAAGCCATTTTAACACTGTATTTCAAACTACTGGAAATAAGAAAGGCAACAGCTAAACATTATTTGATATATATGGATTTTTTATTAAATATTTATCAACAATATAAAAAAAAATATTTTTATTTGTTAATATTAATTAAGCTGAAATAAACAATAAACTCTTCTTTGAATTGAATAATAAAAATAATGTTATTTATTTCATTTGTTGTTCATTTTTCAAAGTAATTCTCGTGTTTATTTCATTTCTCCCACCATAACACTAGTTTTAAAATAGATTTTCTTTTAAAAGCTACATCCTAGCAGATCTAAGCTATTCACCAGAGTGATGATCATAAATTGCTGTCATTTATGTTTTGAAGAAGGTTCCCTCAAAGAAAAATTTACAAAACAAAAGATAGGAATATTCTGTTCAGAGGTTTTTATTAATACAAGGCTAGGAAGTAAATTGCAAATTATTCAGATAAAATATCTTAGAAGTATGGTAGTCAAGACAAAGAAGATGGGAGGAATAGACTCTTGTGAATGTTTTTTGAAAGGAAGTAAGGATTCAAAAAAATAAACAACTTTTTCGACAAATTATGGACCAGAATCATTATAATTGATCAAATTAAAGAGAAAGCAGACTGAATGAGAATAATTAGCAATTATATTACCAAGGTTTTGGAAAAAGAAACTGAGATTGTCAGAAACTAGACGTCTCGTCTTCTGGACTAGAAATTTGTTATCCTTCCATCAAAAGACGGTAATAAGTTGATTACTCGAAGAACTGAGGAAATCTCTGAAGAAAATTGGTTTTTTAAAAAGAGGGTTAAAATTAGTTTTTTAAATGCCTGTTGGAAGGAAACAAATATCATTGAAAATGTGGCTAATTAATCTTGAAAGCCGTTTAAGAGGAAACGATCTGATGTTAAAGAATGTAGAATATAATGAGAAGGAAGATCCTGTACAGTGAATCCAAGTTTTGGGTATGTACTGTTCATACTGAAAAATTAAAAAAAAATTAAGGAAACTGAGCTTATAATACATAAAATTTTTTCACTGGATGCAAAGGGAAAAATTGTTCTAAATAAATAAAGAAATAATAAACATGCGAAGTGAAACATCAGCGATTGTAATTGTACATAAACTAAAATTTGAGGGATTACATTGTTCTTAACAGAGGAAAAGCTGAAGGTAGTAATAGGTGATTTTATTGAGGTCTTGAGTAAAGTTTAGGGATCAGCTTCCACTACCATTTTTAGGAATATTGAAAGAAACTACCGAAAGGGAGTACGGCATGAGGAGCCAGGCTGCCGTATTATTATATGGCAGTTCTCATTATTAATGAGAATAGTTTAAAACAGATAAGTTGTGGAAATGGTTGGAGTGTTTTGTGTTTCAATATTGATAATTTTGCATATAGTGAAGCAACTTCAATTATCTTCCCTACATTAAGGATTTTGATGTCTTCTGTCCCTTAAAAAATTTGTAGAAGCTTCTATATCATACCATATGTAAGATCCTAGCTGGAGATAGTACGTACACAGTATGTCATAGCGATAACTCAGAAACAGCCCTACCATTCTAGCTGAAATTTTAACTGTAAATTTTACTCGTAGCAATGTTAAATAGCTAGGTAACAAATAAATTTTCAGATTTAGGTTTAATTGTGATAATTTAGTAAGTTTGTCCATATGGAGGAATTCTAACTGTAGGTTCTACTACCTGTTTCATTGAAAATCTTAATCATATTTAATAAATATAAATGTTGAGAATATTTGTACGATTGTTCGCACATTCATTCTACATTATTTTTCAGTATCGCTAGAATGAGTAATTTTTACTCTTATATTTTTTAAATCGGAAGAAAATCGTTTGTGAGCAATCTTTTCTGCTTTTTATTTTTTATTTTTGTAAATTTAAATTAGAAGCAAAAGGTTTTTGAGCAAATTTTTCATTCTCTTTATTTACGTTTAATTATTTACGGATTTTATTTAGGTGTTAATAAAAAACACTGAAAATTCTGTTCAGAAAAACCCAGTTTTTATTCACTCCTTTTTAATTTTATTATTGAGCAATATCATCTGAAGGATTTATTTTTTCTCGCCGTTGATTTTTCTAGTGAGATTAAGAGAAAACAGAAACTTTTTATAAACATTTCAACTATTACTACAAACCGTTAAGAGTATTAAAATAAAAAAAAATTAAAGTCTTGTTTTTTATATTCTCGAAGTGTTTGAATTTTTTATAAGACAAATGTTGAGCAATTATCTTGTCTTTATTGGATGTGAAGATATTACTGTTATTTAACCGTTTAATAATAAATTATCACTGCCGGTTTAGTTGGAAAAAAAAAAAATAAAACTATTTTTCTAAGAGCTCTAACAATTCACCGCAGTATCAAATGTCACCCAAATATTTTAAACAAAGAATATGTATTTGAATAAATTAAATTTTCTGTAAAACATTACTAATCTTCAAAGTATATATTATTGAGGGAATCATGTGTTGTCAGAGTGAGAGGGCGGGTAGTAAAATAATTAACTGCTTCATCAAAAAATCTATTGTGACCAAATCTAAGCCAGCAGTGCAATTGAAATGGTAAACCTGAGGAAGAGTCATTACTAGCTATGCATAATTTAATTTTATTATAGACTGGTATGTTTTTGCTGGGAAATAAATTTTTCCATTTTCTGCAAATAAATTAAACAACCCTCCTAATTTAGTTATTCTCTTTACTAATAATTGGTTGATAAAATATAAAAACTTTGGTAAAATATAACTCCTTATCAAATAATAACAAAGAAAATAGTATTTTTTTCAGATTTCTTTAGATTTATATCTAAATAAAACAAATTTCCCAGAGGGTTTTGTAGTAGAATCTTCTTCAACTTTTCAATATTTCATGTATTAAAATTTGTTATTTTTTGTGCACTTTTTTCACATAATTAACTTGTAAATGAGAGAAATTTTCAACTTCACTGTGAGCCAGAAATTAGATATTCCAAATTAGAACTGAATAAGTACTGTATAATAACCTTATGTTGTAAACAAAACTGATTTATGTTCAGTACTGTGTTCATATTTGTATTTATTATCACCATTAGTACTCCTGTTAAACTGATAACCCTTCGTAAATTTCAATAAGTTTTTCATTAATTTATTTTCCGATTTAATGAATCGCTGCTTTTTTGCTTATTTTACTTTTGTAGAAAGAAATTTCGTAAAATATAAACTTAATATTTTATATTGTTTCATGCATTTGTACTTATACAATTTCATACTTTTTCTCAAAATTCATGCTTGATTTCATAAAATTATTCAAAAATTCGACCACTTTAATTAAAGATTGAAGTGGTGATACTACTTTATTCAAGATCAGATTCACTTTTATGCAACAAACCTCTGTTAGGACAGTGACCTTTTCCGTATTCTTTCCAGCATTTTCTAGGTCTTCCTCTATCCCGCCTGCCTGCAGGTGAATATAAAAATGACTACTTAGAAATTCTTATATCATGCATTTGCTCCAGATGTTGTTTCTACTTTCTTCTACAATGGCGTAGTTCATTGTTAACACTATAAATCCCCATATCCCGACAAATGTCCTCATTCCTCCCCATATTCATCCTTATTACATCCCTCAAACTCCTCAAAAAGGACATTCATTTCCTCAGTCTAAATCCTACGTATAATCTTACTTTTAGGGATCCATGCTTCACTACTATACAGAAGTGTTGGAACTGCCATTACCTTATACAGTTTTAACTGGCTTTAGACACTCGCCCAATTCCTAATAATAACACACATAAATCTAAACCTGTTGGTCTTCATTTAAACGTCATTGCTATTGTAATGCGACAGCCTAAGTAGTCAAAGTAACACACTTGCTCATTTATTTTATTGTCGACCACAATCTTTGATCGTACAGGCTTTCCTTAAAGCTAAAATCCTTCGTCTTAGAACTGAGTCCTGGCAATTATACTGTACTGCATCTCTACAAAATTTTAAAATATTATACTGTAACTCATCCTCGCTATCAGCTAAGATACCCATATCGTCCGAAAATAATAAACAAATAACATACAGATCAACAAACGCAATATATGTCTACAAGTTATATTCTCTTCTTTTCTGGATAATTTTTTGGAGGGAAAAGACATTATCCTTGCAAGAAACCACTGCGGAAACCACTTGTTCTTCCTGAAGTTTTACCTTCGCTATTGCAATCTCTCATACACATAACGTTTAATTAAAATATTGTAATAACTAACAGTAAAATGTTTAATGACTGATTCGTACTACATTACAAAATTGCCAATTAATTAATTTTTAATAATTAAAAAGTAATCTTTATAGACTAGAAAAGCCTGTTTGGTCTTGTCAGAATAGAAATGTTGGAACTTTTCGTCTTCAATCATTTAAAAGTATTTCGTATACGATTCGAGTTTATTATTATTATTTATTAAATAAAAACCAGAAAGACAAATATTTTAATCGCTTAATATGTTGCAAATCTTTTGCTAGGTTACTGAAAGTCGAAAATTGAAGACTCTAGTAAGTTAATTCAGTAATTAAAGTCAAATGAAGGTAATCCTTGATTTATTCCCAGGAATGCTAAACTTTTGCGTACTCTGTTTGTAGTAGAAAATAACTGTAAGTTCAATTAAATTTATATGTTTCACGTAAAATGGTGAAAATTTTAAAGTTTATCATCCTACCACAAACAATTTGTAGGCCAAAGTTGATAGGTAATTTATGGACAGTGTTTGACATTTTATTTTCACTAAATTGTAAAAAAAATAAATTATAATGAAAACGAAAAATTCTAAACAGAGGTATAATATATTTTATAAAAAGTACATGGAAGATCATCACTCAGTTCAATTGTAATTGATAAAAAAGGAAAAAAGTTTAATTAGCAACGAACACAAATTTCTATACTGCATCATGTTTAGATTCATATAAATGTAAATTTTCACATGTATTTATCTTTTTATTTGCTCGTCTGGTTTTTTAAACCTAATACTAATTTAAATTAATTTTTTATACAATATTTTTTTCATTGATTTGCATACAAAATGTGTTTAAATTAACAGAAAAAAGAAAAATAAGTCTTAAATGTGCTCTCAGTAGATATCTTCTGACCTATTAAGCAATTACTTTGTTAGGGTTGATGCAAGTATAACAGTTACTAATTGATCCAGTAATTTGGAAACTTAGTACGCGATCAATATTTTATTGGATTTACTTATGTATTCATTCAACATTTATTTTATAAACCTGATATTTGGAAATTTATTATTTTTTTTTTTTGCGAGTTCATATGGTAAAATTTACTATAAATTAACTATAAATTTGAACGTATGAGGATAAAAAAGGCGATTTAAAAAAATAATAATTTTTTAAAATATTTACATTAAAAGAACTTTTACTACTTGGGAGTTTATTGTGTGCCTTACACTATTACATTTTGAATATTAACTCCTGAAGGCGATTGAAATATTTTAAAAGTCAAGTTTTTATGTTTTTCAACTTTTGATTTAACGTATCCATAGGAATTGTACTAAATGTGAAAATGCTTTTTTTAAGTTGATAAATGTTTCTTAGGTATAGATTAGTAAATTATTATAGATTTTTATTTTATATTTTTTTTATTTTTAACCTCCGTGACTACCGTTAGGTATTACTTCAGAGAGTGATTTGTAGCGTGGGAAAATGTCATGCCTGACCGGGATTCGAACCTGGGACACATTATTATAGATTAGGTATAGACTTACGTCAAGAGTGACAGGGGGCTTGGGATGATTTACACACTGGAACATGGACAAGAAGAATGATACCGCCAATTAGAGCCGTGACTGGGGAGTGGTCATGATGATGTGAGTTATTAAGTTGCACAGCTTCTCTCCGACCATGGAGAATTTGGTGAATATTTACACCAATTTGGGAAGCGAGAGATGCCCAACTGTATATACTGTGGCCTGGTAGATCCACCTTACCTTACATTTTATGAATGTAAGTTCATAAAATTTTAAATCGTAAAGTTCAAATTTAAATTGTAAAGTGTAAATGTAAAGTTCATAAAATTTTATGAAAGTAAGTTCAGTGCCTGGATCGGATGTAAAGAGAGATCAAGCCTTAGATGGATGACGCTCGAAAACACTATAAGCTATATGATTCAAGGGGTGGTAGAATGGAATGCTATAGATGGTTCGGCCACGGAAATTCTTCAGAGGAAAGAAATAGAATTTTGTAACTGGAGAAGGGAACAGCAAGTATTAAAAAAAAAAAAACGAGAAAGACCGAGACTCGGCTACTAGGGGTGATCTGGAAACGGCATAGCCAGACTTGGTTTCCCTTCCTGGTAGCTTGAGGCAGGGAAGAGGCAAGACCGAGTCTCGGTTACTGTGGCGAGGCCCGGGAACGGCAGACCCGGGACCGGTTACCCCGCCTCAGTGATTTGGAGCAGACGAATGAGGTGAATAAATGATTCGACCCCTGGGAGTATTGTTTGAATGCCGATTCGACCCAGGGGAGCAGGAGAAAAAAAGGTATAGATTAGTGAATTTCCTGATTTTCTATTAGTTCCAAAAGTAAAAATCGTATCCTGTTAGTTCCAGTTATTTCGCTAGCTAATAATGGCACTGCATCATTCCGATGGATATTGAAGTCGAAACAAGCGTTGCGTAGCTGAAAAATTATCCATATAAAATGAACTACTGTTGTGGAATGCATTAATTGCAAATGTATTATGTTAATCAGTCCAAAGTTACTCATAACTAAGTACTATAAAAAGCCTATTATTACCGAATGTTACCGGAAAAAAATTATGTTTACAATGGTTCGTTTAAATACTCATATCTCTTGAGTCGGAGTGGGAAGTTGAGCTTAACACTTATTTTCCCATGCTAAAGGCTGGTAGAGTACCGGCTGAACAAGTAATATTTTTACGTTAAAGCTTCGGTATTATTCTCTCGATCCTGTTCTAGTTTCTAAGCAATAACATATTCTTTCTGGCGATCCATGGATGTAATAAGCTATAAGTAAACTCGTTACGCTATTAAGGGACTCCGAACCAAAGAAGTTGAATATATTTTTGGTAACTTCCTGAATACTTATAGTATAATAAGCAATCGCGGTGATTTTGATCTTTTTTATACGGTTTTTATGAAGTGATTTACAAAGGTTGACTATTGTTGCATACATAGGTTGCCCGTACACTTCGTGAATGAAGGTAAATGCGATTTCCAAGGACTTATGATAAAAAACAAACTGTCCTTATTCCTCTTCATAGCGTATAAACAAAACTTATTAACATTAGCGTACATGGTATAACATTTTTCTATCATCCCCTATTTTTCATGTTGGTGCATTATCTCATAAGCTTTTCCCTTATGTGAATTGTACATTCGTCACTGAGAATTCAGCAATGAAAGAAACCATCTTCTTTTAGAACACGTTCCTACATATCTATACATTGAAATCATGAATGTACAAATAAAAACTGGATTTTATCGTGGTCACGTAAACCTTAGATTAAATACAATTTACTAATATTATCAGATTTACAAGATATAAAAAGGACTATACTATAACAAACGTGAAAATTTTGAAATAGTAATCTTATAAAAACACGCAATTACGAAATACTAATTGAACAAACAGACAAAATTCACATCACTGTGTGATATGATTCATATCAACGTGTATGTGTGTATGTGTGTGTGTGTGGGCCCCCCACACACACACACACACATTCTAAATACTTGTGTGTCTAATTAAACATACTGACCAGTAACAAAATCATCTGATACTGATACAAAAATAGCAGTACCAGTCAAAAATTTTTCAAAAATTAAATAATTTGTATTATTAGAAAATTATTAACGCCTCTGAGCTTTGTAGCTTGTCCCAATCTCTTCATTTATTTCAAAATATCTTCAAATAACTTTTACAGAACCCAGACCGCTATTCACCATTATTTTATTTATCCCGAGTTATTCAGATTCCTTCTGTTTAATGTATCAAATTTATCAGTAAAGTATTCATTTATAAAATAATAATATTTCTCATAAAAACTAAATACACATTTAACAAAAAAAAAAAAAAAAAAATATTTGTATAACAAAAGTCATTGAAAACACAGTTTTCCATCTTATATAATTAAGCAAAATAAATTTATTGTGTATAGTATACGATTATTATGAATCTGTAGCAAGTAATAAAAAATAAAAAAATAAGAAAACATTAAGAAAAAGAAAAGAAAATTCTCGCAAATATTAATATATAAGAGAACCAAAGAAAACCCTAGAAATTAGGTACTCTCGAGGTTTGCTGTGTGGGAGTTACCAGCCCTTACAATTATAAAAAACCCGAATAAAATTAATTAATTAATAATTCATAATGAGGCTTGACATGAGAGTTCTAGCAGAGATAAAGATTAGAGTTAATATTCATTCTGTTGCTGAGATCTTGTTTTCTTTCAAAATAACAGACACAACTAGGGAATAAGAGTTCTGCATTATTTTTTAGTAGCATTGCAATAGTGGCTATTTACTGTGTTTTTTATACGAATAAATTTACACACACACACCACACACACACACACACACACACACACACACACACACACTCACAGCGCGCGCACGGAAATACATAGACATACACAAAACATCAACATTTTTTTCATATTTGTTTTGAAAGGGTCTTTTAAGAACCTCTTAATATGTTTTTCTTTGTTGCTAGAAATTTATTATTTTAGTTAAAATCTAGTTTTTAATCTTCGTTTTTGTTTTAATAATAACTTCCTAGTTGGCTGATTCAATAAATATGTTCTGTTTGTTATAATAATGAATAAAACTACTATTGGTTTGAAATTAATTATGTTAATTTGGAGAGATTTGTTACTATTATTTTATTGGTACTAGTATAATGAAAGTAATCCAATTTTTCTTTAACTTGTTCAATTTTAATGAAAGGAATTTAATTTCAGCTTCGTATGAAAAATTACTTTAAAACAATTACTGTAAATCACGTGGTGGGTACGTACATACAAATTTATATAGAGATTCACTTGTGAAATGGTAACTGTATTTTCTTGAAATTTACTGACTAGTTGCTTCTGCAATGTCTAAGCATTTCTAACTTTGTAGGAACAAACTTCAAGCGCATTTATAGTATAAATTTTGTTCCAAATCAAGGGATTTAGTGTAATTAAGTACAAAGTTCAAGAGTATTTTGCGGCAAGGATAATATGCATAATAAATAAAATTACCAAATTTATTTTAATTAATAACTGTTATGATTAGAAAACGTAGTACTACTAACTTCCTTTACACAATTATGTTAATGCACCATTTTGAAACTGAAACACAAATATTCCAATTCACTTCTAATTAATATTGCGTAATATACTTTATTTGTTTTTAAAAATTCTGCCGTTTAAAACGCTAAGTGAAAACCTTTTCTTGAGTTTTAAATCATCTTTTCACGTGTTGTTAAATCAGTCGCATAACTTTTTTGTTACAATTCGATTAATTCTTATAGTATATACTGATATAAATATTTGAAAGTTAAAAACTCCTTTATCCTGATCTTTCAGAAAATCGTTTGATAAACGCAACTGTATCCTTCTCATGTTTATGTCCTTTTAAGTGCAATCACATAAAAATAAATGAAAAATAGAAAACTTAGTTTTTTATAGAATTGCAAATTAAGAATTTAAAAATTAAATTTTTCCGTTATGAAAATGAACATTTATTTTATATAGATGATTACTTTTTATCACTCGTTTTCTAAAGATTTTAAGTATTTTGAGAAGTATGTGTGAAATTTTTACTGCATTGTCCCAAGAAAAAAATCAGTATCTGCATTCGACTAGGGACATCTTGAATGGTTTTTATTTGCTATTATTTTTTCCCTGAGTTTCGCTTTAAAAGTTTTATTTTCTTTAATTATAGGTATTTCAATTTATATTCTGAGCATCATCAGTTATCTTCGAACTCTAATTTATCTGTTACAGTATCTTAAATAAAGAAGGTGTTTAAAAAGCGTGAAAAATGATGAAAAATATTGTGATCACTTTTATACAGGTATTACTAGCAGAAGGAACAAAAAGGATTTCAGGAATACATGCAGATATATAAACATAAATAAACATCAAATTAAGAAGACTGTATTAAAAGTAACAAATATAAATATTGAAGACTTATTAATACAAGAAAATAATAAGTACAAATTTTAAACTTTTAACTAATGTGATAAAAAATATTATATATAATATTGTAACAAGACCGCAATAATGGACCTGTGTAACGGACTCCTACCAATTAAGAAGAAAGTAGTAGAAAATATAATAATGGGAGAAATCCAGAAAGGGGCAAAAAGGAAGTCTTTTAGTAAAGATAACAGATCCGTTTAACAATCGTTCTTTGTAATACTGTCCGCAACAGATATTTTTCAATGAAAAGGGATTACCGTCCTGGTGGTTAGGGTCTCATGGGAAAATGTGAGGGCGGACGATCATTCTCACGCTTCAAGTTGCGTCCGGTCTTGCAGGTAAAGAGGATAGAAGTATAAATACTCCGGGGAAGACCAGTTGAAATCAGTTTCTAGATGAGAGTCTGCGAGAGAGTGCTACGATAGGGTTGTGCAAAAGAGTCTAAGAAAGGAATTAAAATGGGAGTCTGTGAATGAATCTAAGTGGGACGTTATGAAGTGAGTTCTGCGAGATCAGTCTGCGAAAGAGTTCTAAGCGAAGAGTGATTATGTGGTTTGAAGCGAGAGTATTCTGCTGGGAGTTCAGTGAAGCAGTGAATTTCTGTGCGTACAAGTTCGATGGGATTAAGGTTACGTCACAAGTAATTCTAGTAGATGGAAACAAGAAGTGGTTCGGTGAGTTACTGTTAGACAATTAGTGAAAAAGATGAAGTACTAAATTTATTTATAAATTTTCGGGGTAGTTTTATTTGTGAACAACAAAGGTGTTTCCAGTATTATCTGTTGTAATATTGTTGTTAATACAAGACTAGTTACTAAAAGTGTTAAGATTAGTGGTCATGCTATTGTCTTTTGACAATGGGACTGAATTTTGGTTTTCAATATTTAACTACCTGCAAACAAATCCTGAGGATTACTTTAAATTCTGTTTTGTATGCAATCACTGTTTATTATTATTGTTGTGGTTGTATTTACTGTTATTATTATTTTAGTTTATTATCCTTATTATTGATTTGATTAATTTTATTTATAAACTTAAAGTAATTATATAAAATTAACAATTGTAATTGACAATTGTAATTATATAAAAATTTTCAATTGTCCATCTCTCAATATCCTGATTGAGCCGCTAATACGCGACAATATATTTAAACATTTTTGAAAATATTATTCAGAATTAATAAATTGTTTTTCTAATCCAATATCAGATTATATTAATAATATTAATGGTGAATTATAATCAGACTCTACCTGTGACTGCAGAAAACAGTTATTTCATATACTGTTATTTATTTTGTGCTACTAGACAGATTTTCATCGATTAACTAATCATTTTCATAGAATATATAATCATCTATGAAGGAGTGTGGAGATCTAAGAGCTAGATAAGAAAAATCGTCAAAAACCAGTAGGTGTTTTATTAATTAACAATGTATTTAAATTCTGATTTTATATTGGACTCCAATAGATTATTTATCAATAATGATACACCGATATACTCGTTTTCATTCTTCTGTTTTATGTTAATTAATATCATTCAATGTTAATCTGATGTGTCATTTTCATCATTTTTTTTATTGCACGTGAATATTTATACAAATATTTTTTAATATTTTTCATTACACGTAAATGTTATGTAATTTTTTGTGAATTTAACATTTTAACGCGTTCTTTAAAAGAACATTTACGAAATAATAAACTTGTGACGTATCTAGTGGGTCCCTTCAAATTGCTAGCTCTAAGATGATATGGAAGGGATCGGGTACAATTAAAGCACCGCTTATTGTTTATATGCAAATTTTGGCTCGTTACTGGCTTGCTAACGATCTATTAAGAGACGCAAGATTGTTATGGTACGACCGATCCTAATAGTAACACCGGATGAAGGAATTTAAGTTAACCCTTTTAGTCTATTAAGACTACCTCATCTGTTGCAAGGGAGAAGGTAAAACACCAATTCTAATATCAGACTTATCTCTTTGTTGATGATGAATTTAATACGAGCACAACATCTGTTACATAGAAAAGAAATCTCGTACGTAACCAGAATTACCTTGTGCAAATAAAAATGAACATCTATTTCAGAAAATTTTGTTACTTTATGAAAAAATTAATTATAAAAATGTCGGTATCTATCAACTAAGTGGATTAAGCTTTAGTGAAAATTTATTAGTAAGAATTTAAGAGTGATTTTCGCCTCTATAATCAAAGATCATAAGGCTAGCAAATAAATTATAATATTAAAAAATAGCTGGTTATGACTGTAGTACTTTATTGAACGTATCGTATTTTTTTTAATATTATGGAGTAACCTTTAAGTAACAAAAATATCATAAACGTTCCTGGTCCACTGTTTATTAAGAGGTTAAAAAACCTACGAACATATTAAAATTTATAAATCTGATTACGATGTAAAATATTTAAAAATCTTTATATCTTTTATTTAATTTTTAATTATCATATTTACACTTTTAACTATCATATATATTATCTTTAAACAGTCGACTTATTAAATCTGACATAACTTGACAAATCGTAACTTAACAAATGTAGAATACGCTGTTAATAATTATTATTATTGTTAATCCGTAGTACAAAATTCTTGTCTTGTCAGTCTTTTATGTCATCTTAGATTAGTTTTATACGTACTCATGTTAGAACTCTCTTGTGTCAAAGTCATTATTAATTTTTAGATCTGTGACACAGCTCCACTGTTTCGTGCCTGATTATTTTGTGTACCTGATATACAAATGATTGTCTGATATTATGCTATGTGTTTTTTGATGTTTTACATGCAGGTTTCAGTTGATGTAGAATAATTTTAAGTGTGATAGCATAGATAAGTATTAACTTTGGTTGTATGTATTTTGTAATCTCCGGTCCCTTTGATGCGTCCGGAGGTTCTGTGGCTTTATTGAGCTTGTTTTTGGTGATTTGTCAGTTAGTCGGTCGTGTGTGTACCTTCCGCTAGTTTGGATGTTTCTTGATAACAGGCTGCAACTAAAGTGTAGCGTCGTATGTAGACTCATTTTGTTCGTAGGATACGGTGGTTTAAGGCACAGATTTCTACGACGTGTACCCATTTCACTGCGACGGAGTGGAATTGACTACTGGACGCAAGTTCCTTACTAAGCAAGGGAATACTCCCGAGTTCTGCTTTCGTTCTTTTAAAAACGAGGTCCGTGATCTGTGGTTTCCAGTGAACCGATCCAGAAGCGGCCAAGAGGTGCAAAGAGTGACGGAAGAATATTCAAGGTATCCAGCGGCCCGTTGCTCGCTGCGGGTAATTATCACGTCAGTGGGCTGGCCCATAGAGTTGGTAGGAGGAAGACAGCGAACGTCTAGTAGTTCCAGTAGACAGGTCAGGGAATTTCCGGCCATGGCCGAGTTCCAGGAGTAGTTGCAAAGTCCAGGCGGAAGAGTAGGCCGAAACCTTTATCTTCAAGCTCTTCAACATCAGAAGGCGAAGTCTCCGAGATGGATGTAGGGACATCCACCCGAGTTGTTAACCCAATAGTTTAGGCGTTTCAGAATGCGAAGGGCAGACCTGGTAGTTCTGCCCCGCTGGTAAAGGCAGCCCAGGATGACCTGAACTACCTAGTTAAATTCATGAGATTTCCTTGCAGCGTAGGCTCAGGTGCGAGGAAAACCATTCTTCCTTGCTTGGAAAAGGTACGAGAGGTCCTTTCTGCTATGGCAGAAGGATTTGAGACTTTGGCCTCCAAAAAAAGGAGGTCAAAGGCCTTCCGAAAGTGGTCCAGGCCCCAACACAGCCCACGCACTATGCTGATGTCTTAAAAAGAAAGCGGGAAGCCAGCAAGACGGTCAAAAAGCCCGAGGTCATTTTCGTGAATATGGAGGAGGGTTCTACCACAACGAGCAAAGAGTTGAAACGAGATTTTCAGGTTGCCCTTTGTGACAACCGAGAGAATCTCAAGATCAGGGATATAAGGTGGACTAGCAAAAGGCTGGTAGTTATTATTGAAAATAAGGAGACTGTCCGGGTCATCACGGAGTCTTCTGCTGTCGAGAAGCTAGAGGTCAAAGTCGACCCGAAGCACAAGCGTAGGTACAGTGTCATTGTGTCTGTGTGACATAGACCGAAGCCACTCTGACGCGGATGTTTTGTCTCAGAGCAGATGTCATCAGAGAGCAGGACACCGATTTGGATGAGGCTGCGTTCAGTAATGAGTGTAGGTTGATCTTCAAAACAGGCAAGCATGATGCCCCACGGTATCACGGTGTCTTTTAGTTCGGTGCTGGTCTCACCAGAGAATGGGAGTAGGAGGTCTGTCCGCCTCTCCCTAGTGGACCAGACCGGAGTCCATAACTCCGGGTTTATTAAACCCTGGACTCTGGGGTTTATTAAAGCTTAAGCTGAGTTCGCTAAGGGAACTAGGACCAAATTTCGTTGTTGCGATCAACATATTTGGTCGTATGTTGTGTTTATTGCCTCGAATTACGAGACATTCACGAAATTGGCTCATATTAAATAGAACTAGGCGCAGGGCTTCCGCTGAACTTAAAATATATGTATATCAAGATCACAATAGTAAAGAAATAGCAAAATAAATCAGGATATTAAGCAAATACAAAGATTTTACAGTACTCTGATAAAGAAAATTACTTAGTTATTGAAAAAGAAAAAAATAATTATAACTTAATTGTATTAATCAAACTAAATTATACAACTAAGATTGGTGTTTTTATTGTTATCTTCATGTGTGGTTTATAGGCAGTTCTACTTCATAGTTATAAAAATAATTAGCTTTCTACATAAATCGATGATGATGCGAGTATAAAAGTATTCATATGACGTTACCAAATTACAAAGAAAAAAATTACATAAAGAATATGTTTGAAATATGTGTGGTAACAGTTTTTTTTTTGGATGCAATTACGATAGGTGCGGTACTGTTGTTTTGTTTGTAAATTAGATAGATGAGATAGGAAACCACATTTTATCACAAAAGAGATAAACATTTTTAGAAAATTCATTCAAATAAGGTTCTCCAGTTAAACAAAAAAAAATTGTATTTACTTGTTTATCTATATCAAACTGCGATTGTAATAAAAATTTCAAACGCTATGATAAAAGAAAGCTCAGCATTGTGGCATATAATTCCAAGATTCTAAAATATGGTTAAATTTTTTAAAATATACTTAATGTAAGCGTCAGGATTGACATAAGTCAAAATATCTAAGGTCTGTTTACTCTGGACTTTTGACAAAATTTATAAGGCCGAATAACAACATATTACTTCGCTGGCTCGTAAGCATAAACAAAATAAATACAAATATTGATTATTTCACCTTCAGTTGTAGTTAATACGACATAATCTTTGACACATTCACGCATACACGTAAGTACGCTTCAACACATTCTATTCTGTCATCGAGTATATAATCATTTACCTCTTTGTCTCCGACTATTAAATTAATTTTATGAATTCGACCTATATTAAGTATTCATTGTTACTGTTACTGTATTTATTGTTTTTAATTTTTACTTTTCCAGCGAATATAGCTAGAATAGTTTTAATAAAGGGGAAAGTATGGTGATAATTTCAAACATGGAGGAGTATCGGGTTTTTTCAAACTTTACATTTTAGGGTCCAACTAATTCATCTAGATAAAAAAAAATGTGTATGTATGTGCGTGGGTGTATACATACATATGGCGCACTGCTTTTGACCTTATCTCACGACCAAACGATTTTCTTCAAATTTGACTCAATATTTTTTATATATCAGGCATTGATCTTGCTCATTTTTTGCAAAATTTGTTCACGGACCGGGGGAAAAAATCATGCAAATCCAATTTTAATTTTCTTTAAAAGCATTTTAGAGAAAATTCTATTAAAAAATAATTTGTGACCTACAGCGTATATGAATTAACAATCGAAACTTTCTTTTTCAAAAAATTAATCTTCCCTCTCTTAAAATTGAAATGTATATTTTTTGTTATTTTTATTTATCTCCCTTCAGTTTAAATATTTTTCAAACATTTTTGAAAGTTTTATACTTCATATGTAGAGCTTTCAAGAAATGACTACAATTTTTTTAAATTGTAGGTCCTGGACCTAAAATTCAGAAAATTTCCTTTTTCGTATTTTAGTCTTTATTCAAGGTGTATTAGGTTTAGTGAAAACTTAGCTGAAGAACATTTTTTAACCTTAACCTATACATGAAATTTTTAGAAAAGTTTTTCTTAAAATTTATTCCTCAACTGTATAAAATATATCTTCTGTTTTTTGGGGATTTTGTCATTAATTTTTAGTATTAAAAAGCTTCTTTGAAAGTTATAAGGGTTAATTTAGAATTCTTCTTTATCACTTAAAGGGCTAATGAAATTAATGTAATTTTGACACCTATATTATATTCCGGACTCAAATTGAGAACCATTTGTTTTTAATTACTTTCATAAAAGTTATAATTTATTTTATAAAAACTATACTTTTATCAAGTTATACTTGACCGGCGTAACCGGGAAAGTCACGCAATACTTTGCCAGCTTTTTTGCTTTCGGATTATTATTTGAAGAATTTGAATAAATAGTTTATTCATTAATTATTCTGGTTGATTCCATCGTTCAAATAAATCGTATATTATTATTTTTGTTTTCTGATTATTACCCAATATTCTGTTGGTCCTTTAAATGTTTCTATTTGCTGAATTAAAGCAGTGTATATAATTCATGGTTTCATCGCAGAAAGGAATGTAATAATCTGTTGCTTTAAACCACAGTATTTATCCCAGAACGACACATTACAGCCATATAATAATTAACGAATTTATGGGTATAACACATTATAGCACCTAAGGTACAACAGGAAACACTCTATCAGCTTCCTCGAAGAGAAAAATGTTTATTATACAGCCATTCCCTGTGGTGAAAAAAAATAAAGTGTCACTTCTAGGACTGATATCTGGTTCACAAAAAAAGTAAAGGAGAAACCACTTTATTCCTTACATCCCTTTTATGCCTATAATAAGATGCTCTTTATTCTTATGCTTAGAATGGCTATGTCATTTTTGGGAATGTTTTGTGACTCATGTCAGGTCGCCTATAACCATTACAGTTATGGCACTTAACATACCAGCCATACATTGATATATTATTGTAACAACAAAACTTTATACTCACAGTAGCCTCCGATGTAATTAAAAATTTATAACTCGCTTGGCAATACGATTAAAAAGTGGTACGTGGAAATTAAAAAAAAAGATTGTTACTTTTTAATTCAACGTTCTAAAACTGTAAACTATGCCTGATAACTGCTTTCACTATCAACGTAGAATTTCGGAATATTAGGATTAAATTTCTTTACGTGTGTAAAGAAATTTACACACTTAGTTTTCTCATTCGTGTGTTGTATGTTTGGGGTAAATATTTAACACTTTATACAAGGCTAAGATTTTCGTACATTTTTAAAATTAAAAAAATTTCATTCTGATTTTATAATACTTTTATTATTATGTTATATATATTCTTTAATAGATATTGTCCTTTGATTAACATATCCTTTTATTTGTAAGTAAATACATTATACAGTATATTTGCATTTTCGCGATTTACTGTTTGTAGAAAGAATGGTCCTGTTTATAATCAACTTCAGTCGTTTATCCAAACGTATTAAAGTTAAAACGAAGGGAAACATGTTTGATAAGAATATATAAAACTTTAGGAAACCTACTATATTAATAGTTTTGTGAGCAGGATGTGATTTTATTATGAATTTGTTCCCAGTACGGTGCCTTAAATTTAGGAGATAGGAGAGAATAATTTCTTACTGTTTTTATTTAATTATTTAAAATAAAAAAAGTTTAATATTTACTTATTTTTAAGCTGTTTATGATTCAGCAACTAAAATAGTAAAATACATAGGTAAAACACAAGAAGATGACAATTTTTTAACCATTTGAATAAAATACAGGATTGAATTAGAGTTATTAACAGTACTGCAGAAAAACGTAATTTACTTTATTTCTTTTAAAAAAATAATTTGTGGCAAATTCCCTTCGTTGTTGAAAATTAATTTTTAATTCAGTTCATAAAATATTACTACATCGCAGAATGTTGTTTTTCGTTCTCAAATTTTCACTAACGTTATTCAATTCTTCAGTTGATCTTCATTTGGTTACATAAAACTTTGCTTTTTAACAACCACATAAAAAAATCACACACAGACATTAAAATATTAGTTGCCAATTAACTAACTTTCCATTTCAATAATTCAACCATCTACAAAATATTTTTTGTAAAGTAAAATATTCTCGCAATATATGATGTAATAATACTATGTTATTTAAACCATAATCTTTTTTTTTATTGCCTTACGTTAAAGGCTTTTTGAACAAATCGTCTTATGAGCTATAATTGACTGTTATTCTTTTGTGGCTTACTTCAAAGAAATAGGTATTTACAATTTCAAAGATTGTCACTTTACACAAAACAGTTAGTTTTCATAATCCAGTAGGTGTCCACACGTAAGATGAAATAGTTTGGAATAATATACTAACAGTTTTTTGTATTTCCGTTCCAGTTAATTAGAAATGAACTTTTTGTGGTATAAATAAATTTCATATTCAATAGTTTTTAACTAATTATTGAGTGAATTTTCTAAAAAAAAAAAATAATCATGGCCATTAAGTTGAAATTTGAGAGAATTTTCCGGACATTTTACCTTTGATTAATGTATATTTGAGGCTTAAGTTTTGATTTTTATGAATTTTTTTATCGCTTTATTCGAAGGCTTCATCTAAATTTCTTTCAGTTTGTAAATTTCTTTATTAAGTTGTAATAAAGCTCGCGTTGAGGTAGTCTGCATGTTGGATAGTTTTTATCCGGTAAGTCTAATAAAACAACTGTAATTTTACTAATCAAAGGAATCTGAAGAATGCTCTTCTTATTTATTCAAAATTTATTGAACCTGAATTATTTCCGAAGTAACATAAAATCATAAATAATAGAAATGTGAAGAAACTTAAAATCTTTAAATATAATGGATAAGATACGTTATCTAAATGTCATATGTACTATAAGCGAGCAACTAAATTGCATTTACGCATTTTATTTAGTTTCCCGTGCAAACTCCGTGCTTTTAAACGCACGAAGTGTTTGAAGATACATGACAGAGTCTACAGTCTAATTGCGTAATAAACACAAGGTAATACGTATATGTATGTATTTATATAATGTAATGTATGTAATGCTATGAAACAAAATGCAAAGTGTGCAGTGTACATAATGCAGCTATGAGAGATAAAGGAGGTCCAGTACGGGATTTGATTTCTACATATCATTGTATAAATCATTCGCAAATATAAAGTAAAAATAATGAAAACCCTATTCCTTTGCCGTGAAAGGATTTACTGGCAGAAATTAAAAGAAAAATGTAATCATGAAAATCAATCATTTTCACATCGATAAGCTTTTTAAGTTATTAATTGGAGCTTCAGAAAATCTATATCAAAGTGTAAAATTTCTTCATTGAACTTTATTCGCGTAAAACACTTTTAACGTCAAAAGTACTACACTTTTAGTATTTAAAATAAACTAAACTTTTTAAAACTATTATCAGTATTTCATTATATTTAAAATTCTTGAATTAAAGACCTGCGTTTGGAAACAGAATTTTTATTAACATATAATTTCGTATTACGAAGTGGACTAATACTTCGTATTACGGAAAATATTACGTCTTCCGAAAATTTACTAAAACGTATTTTAATCTCATCTGAGTTAAGTTTGAGGCTTAAGTTTTGATTTTTATGAATTTTTTTATCGCTTTACTCGAAGGCTTCATCTAAATTTCTTTCAGTTTGTACAAGCAAATGGAGTTATGAAAGTTTTAAATTAAATCGGGTGATAGTGATGTTTTCATTACACAGCCTGATTTCTTCATCACTTTTATGACGGTTTCATCATTCTTGACCCAAAATAGTTTTGTAAACAACGTAAAATCCTTATTGAACAAATACCTTAGCAGTGACGAAGAATTTTCTAATTTCATCAAAAAACCGTCAAATTTACTTTTTTCAAACTAATTAACAAAGCAAAAAGAAATTAACTGTAATGTATTCTTCACAAAAAAAAAAAAAAAATTAATGTTTAACATAACCGTGTTAATTAAAAATATTGGTCTCTGCTTTAAATGACATTTAAAATACGTAAATAACGAGATAATTTATCGAGTAACAAATTTAAAAAATTCTCTAAAAAATGATTTAATTTCTACAGAAATGGTTTTTAGTTCCAGAAGATGCAAATGAAGTTACTATAAAAGTTCTTTCGGAGAATCTATCAATCGTAAAATTATACTTTAGTTGTTATTTCAACTGTCAGTTGACCTAATATTCATTTATCCTTCCTCACAGTAAAACAATCTTTTCCGTAACTTCATCTCTTTCTCGGTAATCTAAATCCAGTGTAAAAAGGGGTGGCAACTAGCTGGATGGAAAGTCCAGAATGAAAGTATAAGCATATTTGTTCTATTTTCTAATAATTCCCGGAAACATTTTATAAAGAATCTTTTTCCTTCTTCACAGTATTGGTCATAGGATTAGTATTACTAAAACCGGGTGTTATTTTGTTCTAGGAATTATAATTTGTTTCTTCTTTGCTCCTTTATTAATTTAGTAGGCACAGACACTCTAGTTTCTCAAGATATAATTTATTTTTTCAGTTACAAGGAACTTTATTTTTATGCTGGCTAGGATCTCTTCAACGTTTAAGTCAAATGATAAACCTTTTCAAACTTTGAGATTATTTAACGTATTTGCCGATCAGTTTATTAGCTTATAGTTGATGCAGTTTCTTATTTTTATTTTGGATAGTCCGCGTGTGTACTTTTGGTTTCTATAACTAACTGGAGGAAAAAGTTTCCTTTTTGCCATAAAAAAGTTTTTGGTATTTGGGAGAACAAAATCTTTTCTTTTCTCAAACTGCAATGGCCTATCACACACTCAAATAGTTCTCAGTCTTATTTCACAGCGTTACTACATTATTCATATTAATGCGTAAACCTTTGTCTTTTGTGTTCTGTACTTTTTCGTGTTCATGCTCAAAATACTCGGCTACCTCCTTTTCTCTGTCAACTCTAAGATATGCATTAACAGCACTTTCATAATGATCTGTTGTCCTTTAAAAGTTACAAATATGTATGAATTTCAAGGATTTAAAAGGTATAATAAATAATACTGTACTACAAATAAATCTTTTTTATTTTTATTAATCATCACAGCTACTCTTAGTCAAATAACTCAGATAATATTTTACATTACTGCATATTGTATTTCCATTCCTTAATTATGTATTTTTATAAACGGATGCGAAGCGATTTATGCCAATACAATGATAAACAATATTTATTTATATACTTTTTTCATGGTGTACTTCAATTTTCCTAGTTGATACGTGCGTTGATGTTGTCAGTTGCTCCTTTTCTGTTGACTACATTGCTCTTTCTCGAATTCTTCTGCAGTCTGGAGAAATATTGTAATAGCTGTTTTCTATAATGTTAACCTAGTTTTATCATTATTATCTAGAATTTTTCTTACAATCGGTTTGCTATACTTTTAAAGTAAAAATATACCTTGCTTCTAAATAAAATAAGTCAACGAACCTTACTTACTTTACTGATACTTTAGTGAAATTTTACCACTGGCGGGAGATTTTCCTTTAACATTTAAAATCCATCTATTATTTTGGTTAAAGTAAGCGTTTCAAAAACACTTCTGTCACCAGGAATAGCAAGAAGATTATCTTTTTTTTGTAATAAGCAGTTTTACTACATAAAAAAGTCATTTACAAATATAAAAAAGAGTTGCTAATAATAAAAATATGAAGACAAAAAATTAATGAAAGCTGGAATATTCAATTACCCCCAATCGCATTATTATAGGCAGCATATTCGTGCACTAGGTTTCTGCCAAATAAAAAACGTTTGCATCAGAGTAACACGTACATTTTTAGCAGAAATTCAAACATCCACTTTCCATAAAATACAAAAAACTTAATTTTGTATCCATATTTTCATTTTAAAAATATAATTATAAAAACCTAAAAATAATTCTGAGGTTTTTTTATCAGTAGGGGAAATAATCTAATACACATCGTAAATATCTTTATAAATGACTCTTAAAATAATTTGTACGCAAATGTGAGAAGCTGACTGAAGTTTTTTTAATTAAAGTTTATTTGATTAAATGCCTCTCTTTCATTTTAATGACCTGTCAAAATGTATTGATAGGTAAATTTCTGAATTTCTGTTTATCACAGTTCTATTACTATGAAAAGTTGCTTTAGTATATTTGGGGACGAAATAAGATATCTTTTTAAGCCTTACTATTGCAGTAATAACGGTTTTACTGGATGAACGTGAAATATAGCGTGAATTTGATACTTGATGAAGCTAAAGATAATAGTCCATAATTTAGTAACTATGTACATGAATTTTTTATCTTCATACCCTGACGTTTAAGCGATGATAATGTAAATTTCAAATTTAAATTTTTGGAACGACACACCGAACAAAATTCGTTTTAAATCGTCTTTGCTACCATCCTCACTGACTGGTGCTGCTGTTTGATACTAACGTCAGTCGATGTTATTGCTGAGTGGTTTATATTTTTTATTATATTTTTTTTAAAGGCAGACAATATTATTAATGTGGGAGAAAGGTGTGGGTAATTAAAGTTATATATTTCCATTCAGTGTATCCATTGTTACGTTTTTTGATAAGTTTATATATTTTATTTTGTTCAATTGGATTTTTTTTATCTAATCGGTACAGTTTAGTTTATGATTTCCAGGGACATTGAGTGTTTGGTGATTTTTTTTTGTATTTAATGATGTGTTTTGTTAGTTGTTCGGAAGGCTAAATTAAATTCATGAGTCATTTTCTCTGAATATTGTTTAATGTGAATATGTTAACGTGATGTACTTTATGTTCTGTTTATTTTTGTTTTTGCTTTATTTATTCTGAATCAGTGTGAGTAGTAGGGAAGTAAGGGTACTGCGCTAGGAAGTATCCCTGCTTCCTAAAGGGCAACACCAACGCTCCTCTGTGTCGTCATCTCTGCCATATTGTGACCTCATAGGGGTAACTAGGATTGCAGTTCTTATTGCAGATTAGATAGTTATATTAGAACAGTTGGGATTAGTTTGAAAAAAACTGGTATATTTCTAAATCGACCAATATATATCGAGTTTTCTCTATTACATATCAATAAAATGATCATGAGACGTTTTCATTGCGATTACATGGTGAAAAAATAGGATCCTAATATTCAACTGTTGGTGACGAATAGCGACAGCCTAATACCATGTTCAAAGCGATAACGTTTATTATATCTGTAGAGATATAGATCGATTTGATCTATACCTTAATTTAGATTTTAGACTATCCCCATGATCATCCGTATTTTTTTACAATGAATAAAAAATCGATAAATTTAAAGAGAAGGGAAACCGATTCTGAGTTTGTAGGATCACTTATTAAGATTTACAGTATTTTATTTGAATAAAACTATTCAAATATTTAATAAAAGCATTGTAAAGTCGTTGGAATTGTTTTATTAAAATTATATTGAAAGTATAGATATTATAAAGTATTGTATATAAAAGAGTAGTAATAACCTGTATATTTACTTTGGATAAAATGAGTTGTATCATTCAAATATTGTTGTTATTTTGCAAGCTATTTTTAAATACATCTATTTACCACTTTTTTATTCTCATTTGCTTTTATGATAAGCGAAAGGAACGGTAATGTCTGGGAAGCTAGACATAATTATCAGACACGAAATATAAATCTCAAGGAATGATGATTTACATTAGACCGAAAAATGGGAGATGATACTGTATGAAGATATTATCAGAATCATAAGTATGCATAACCAGTTATAATTAAAAGTTAATTATAAGTTACAAACATAAATGGTTTTACCAAATTTTCTTTCGCAAAACCATTAAAAAGTAAAACGACCGAAGAAGTTGTCAAAGCTCTAGAGCCGATTTAGAAAACAAATAAGATGAATCATTTCCAAGCAGATGATGGTAAGAAATGGTTCAATTTTAGGGCACTTATAACCAAATATAATATTAATCACTATTCATTCCACTTATAGCCATTGAAAACGCTTCTATAATGGACTACCACGATAGACCTTCTATAATAGTCTACTCTTAACAGAGTAGACGTAGGAGTAGGAAGTAAAAATTAAAAATTGGTAGCAAAGTGAGGATAAGTATGTGTAAACGGCATTTGTCAAAGGGTATTAGCTGAAATGCACTAACGAAGTGATTACAGTATTTTCGGTCTTGAAGTCCAGAATAGCCGTTACATATGTATTAAGAGGCAGTAGAGGTGAGATTACAATGGAATTGCTTTATTTCGAAGAATTCCTAATAAAACAAAATACGGTGACGCAGTTTTGATAGAGAAAACTTTAAAACGGAAAGGGGACAAACTGCTTGTATGATGAAAGGGTTATGATAAGAGTCGGGATTCCTGGATAGAATAATAAATTATTATAATTGGAAGGGCTTCCAAGAACGTGTCATTTTTACAAATATAGTTCAAGAAACATCAAGGTAAGCAATTACTGATTTATCTTGATAACTCCATCGTAAACGGCGTCGAAGATAAAATGACACAGACACAGCAAGTTACTTCTCAGTAATATCTAGTATTTAGTTATAGGTCCATCGAACTGTGGTAAGACTAACACGGTTATTAATTATTTGACCTTAACGGTCTGCGCTTTAGAAATGTGTACGTGTTCTCTAAATAGCGTTACCAACCGAAATATAAATCTTTGCATACCTATTATCCGATGTTGAAGGTATAAAGTATTATATTTTGAATAACAATCAAGGTTGTTCTTCTCGAAGAAACAGAACCGAATTCGGTAATGATTTTCGATGATGATGTCTGTAACAAGCAAGTTATTTCGCTATGGAACTTCATAATAGTATCGATGTGATCTACTACAATCCCATGTTAGTGTAGGTTATTCCCCAATGACGCTAAAAGAAGGCGCCGAAGATGTCACAAGATAGCAGGGATGATTTCAATTCCTGGTGCAGTACCCCTATATCCTCACTACGAGTCTGTCAATGAATGTGTTGTTAAATCTAATTGTACGTGCTAAGTATTTAATAATACTAAGATCTTTTAATGTAATCTTCAAGTAATGGGTTTTTAAGTGGTATGTGAGTCTTATTTCTAATAGTATATGTGTATGTCAGATTGGGTGATTTGGGTGTTGTGAATAAAAGTTTCATTGATTGTTTTTTTTCATATTTAGATAGTGTGTTTTTGCTAAAATACTCTTATTAGAAAATATCATTCGATTTTCTCCATGGATTTTTATTTCATAACATGTACGTAGCAGCTACAACAGTTGCTACAAGTTACATCATTTTTTATGCAAAATTATATTAAAATAAATGTTTGTATTCCAGTTTTTAAGTGTTAAATAAAAATCTTCTAATTTTATCATTTAAATTCATTGATGTATTACACGTGTACATGTTACTTTCTATACATTATTATTTTTGTAAACGTTAGTGGTAACTTCCTCAAGAATTACCTCAGTAATGCAGTAAGATATACAAAGAAATGTGCAACATCGAGCCAGAATAATATTCTAGTTAGCCGATGTTTTTCTACTCAACTTTATTCACCAATAATTAGTAATTTATGGATTACGCTGATAAGTGATTAGTACCCTAACCACTTTAAGCGGTTAGTACCCTGATAAGTAATTCCCAACTCGATAGAAGAAGAATACACTAAATCATTTTTTATATCAGTTTAAAGTTTTTACTAAATACAGGTTTGAAACCTGAAATGGGAGGTTTTTGAATTTTTGGAGATTAGATAAATCTTTTTTCATCAGAAATACCATTCTAGCAAGCTTTGATAAAAATAATAATATATTTAGCTGGTTTATAAAAAAATCTAATTGGAATTTAATATTTATTTTCAACTTACTCTCAAAAAAATATGTACTAAAATAAATAAGATTGTTTTTTAAAAGTCTGTTTTAAATTATTGTTATTTAATTAAATAAAATAAAAATTGTTTATCGTTAAATCATTGAATCGAGCCATTATTGAATCGTAAAAAAAAATTCTAACTTCTTATTTTAATAGTCAATAATCTTTGAATTATTTTAGCTTGTTATATTGCATTTAAATTATAAAAGGATGTGAAGTAAAGCGCTGCCTACGTTTATTTTTAGGAATAAAAAAAATTGCTTTTTATTTTTCGCTTTTTTTTGTTAGTCGGCATGTAAGATTAAATGAGAAAATGGTATTATATGGAATATCTGTTAACAATTAATTACAAGTAATTAAGCTGATCCTTAATTATGGTATAAGTGAATTATGTAAAAATGTTTAGTTGAGTTTGAACTTTAATTTTCCATTTAATTATAGATCCGTTTGAAATTAAGAATACACACGCTTCTTAGTGACAAAAGCTCCGCAAGAACGACGTTTCAAGTCGATTCACCTCGTTACGCGTCACAGAACTTGATTGATGTGTACTCATCCCACGTAAAGTCGCCGTATTGCAAAACAGTAATACTGGTATTCGAATTTCCCTTTCCAAGTTTATCGTATTCTTAGAGACATATATCAATAACATAGTCATACCATTATGTACAAGCCAATAGATTAGTTTTTGTTTTTAGTTAATTTTAAAATGCAGTATTGATTCTGTTTGAACTTATCGGTATTGGAAGGTTATAAAGATGTATCACTTTCTAAAATATATCGCTATGTAAAACAGAATTTGTAAACTCGGTATTTTTTTGTGAGATACTTGAACGATTACAGTTTGGTTTCGTAATATTTCATCATTAATTACACAGGTCTACAAAAAAAATAAATAAATAATTTGGAACTGAGATAAAAGTAGGTGAATTAGAATGTATTTTTTATACTGAATCCTTAAATGAAATTAGTTTTTCTTCATCACCCTCAGACGTTTAGTTAAGACCTTTCAAAATATTGAGAAACTTCTTAATGATAGAATAAAAAAGATATAATTAAAATTCCTACTTTTATTTTGCTGACATTTACGTTTATCTTAATTTCTTTTTTCTTATTTTCCTTTTGTGTTCAGTGAAGTCTTTTCTTTTTTTCTTCCAGCAGTAGTCAATTATCATGGATTCATCCCATCTGCCTTGATAACGTTGTTCCATCTGCAATATATCTTGGTGGAACCTTTCTCCTTGTTCGTCGCAGATGTCATACAAATTTAAAGGGTAGAGGTCCAAATGAGACTGTAAAAAATGAATTTTTAATGACATTTTGCAGCTAAATTATTGTAGTTATTGTAAGTGTTTGTTTATAAGCTGATAATGCTTTCAGATTTTTTTGTTTTCAAGAAAACCAGTAACGACATCTTTGAATGACTTCCATGCTGCTAGTTCTTTAGTGTTCAGTTTGCTGTAAAATACGGTGTATTTTCACAAATTGATTTTCTTATTTGTACGCATTGAATAATCCCTCTTTTAATTTGGCTTCACTTAATTGTGAAAAAAAACCACAGCTAAATGTTTAAAGCCGTCTCCATCTTTATCTAATGCTTTTTCAAAATTCTTCATCAGGTCTATTTTTATGTGTAGAGGGGGTAAAATAATACGATCTGCTTCGACAAGGGGAAAATTTACATTTTCTTTCCTGGGGTAAACTGATTTATTTTTGGCCAGTCTTTAACTGGCGTAGTGTTTATTTGTGGCCTAACTATCCCACAAAAACAAGGTACATATAGTTTGTAAAGCCACTCTGGAGACCGAGAAGAAGCCATATCATTTTTAGGTCAGTAATGATTCGCCTCGAGTGTTCATCATACTTAATAACTTACAATTTTTGACATACTTTCATATGTTTCTTTCATTCCTACAGCATGTGCTACCAGTACAAAAGGAAACTAATTCTACTTATGCAACAACACTGCCTTTAAGCTTCTTTTAGTCTATAACGCCAATCATGAAAAACATATTCAATTTTTATTTGAGACATTAGCCCTCTAACATCATGGGAGGAACAAATTAAACCATCTCTTCTAAAATATTTCAATAAATTTTTGTTTCGATTTCTGTATACTGAAATTTTAGTATCCTTAGTTAATAAATTCCATTCTTTAAGAAGTGAACTTCTGCGTGTTCTTTCGATAAATACAAGTCACGAATTAGGTCGCTCAGTTCTGCTTGTGTTATGAGGCGAGGTTCAGTATTTAATTCTTCTAGAATTTAATTAATATCTATTGATGTTGGAGATTCATCGGTTGAGATTTCTGGGGAATCAGAAATTTCTTTCCAAGAAGTTGAAGTGATCGGAATAGATAAACCAACACTATGAAGCACTAGTCTCATAGCTGAACGAACATTTGGGTATGCAGTAATGCTTTTATTGATTGAATTGAAAACAGTAACATTTGCTAAGAAAAAGTAGCAGTCATCATAATGGTTAGTAGGCTCTCGCCAAATCATAGGTACACTGAATGGAAAGTGCTCCTTTTTTCCTTTTAATCAGTGGGTTAGTATAACGTAGCAACATGTGGATCCCAGAATTTATCTTGGTCTCCTAAGGAAGAGTCAAAATAATGTTTGTAAGCAATTTTCAGCAAATTCGATACTGATTTTCAATGGCTTTTCATATCTCCTTAGATGGACTGAATAAAGCATAGTCAGTCCGGCCTACATCAGTTCTACATCCATTATCCCCTCCGGATAGATCACTTGTAGACTACTTCATAAGGACCTGGCCTGCTTTTGATTTACCCGCTCGGGCCAGGTCCCGAATCCATGGAGCGTTACGGAACACCAGTGTATGTTGCGGAAGCTTGACTCCCAACGCCGTGTCATTAGCTAGAGGATATTAGGTCTAAACCATTGATTCCTAAAGTGGTCCAGGTGGACCCCCAGGGGTCCACGGGAGACTCGACGAGGGTCTACGTTGGCGTGACAAAAACATGGGGGTTCACAATTCGTAAGCGGGGGTCCACGAAAATTCATCTGGTTTCGATAGTGAAGAACTAAAATGTTGGCTTGACTTTGCATATCAATCTAGGCAGATAATGTTTTGAGAAGCTCAGCGACTGTTACTTGTGAAAACTTGCATATTCCATATTCAGTACAACGAACGTGTCGAGACTTGCAACGAACGTGTCGAGACGACAGCGGACGCCGCTGCCATCCGCAACGCTTGTTCAGACGTGAAGGGACGAAATACGACTTGTGGTGTGTGTGCTAGCAATCTTGCATGAACTTGTTTGATTCTTCACTAATATAAATACGATTGCCAAGGATAAACGTTACTCATTTGTTTCCGGAATTTCGAAAAGAAAAGTAAAGTGAATAGATGTTAGCGTTTGCCAGTGTTGGAAAAAGTAGTAAGTACTTACCTGCTTTTTTGTTATACTTACTTTTATTTTATTTAATGTTTATTTATTTATTTGACAATTTATTGTACGCGTCAGTAAACAAAAAATGCACAAATTACAAAAAATACGTAGGTACAAAAGGCGAGGTTTATTCCTAAAAGAAATCTCTTCCAACCCACCTGCGATAAAGATATATTTATGTTGTAATAAGTATATTTGTATGCGTGTAGTAAATACGTATTAAAAATTAAATACTGAACAGAGACATTATAAGAGACTTCCCTAAAAGAACAGAAAGCCGAGAAAGGTTGAACTTTTTGTCCCTACTTTATTAGTAATATTTTTTTTACCCGATTGTGTGGTGGTTCACTAATAATTATATACATTTATACAACGTGTTACAGAATAAGGGTTACAACCGGGAAATTTTATGTTCAGGATCAGTTTTTAAGTCGATTCTAATACTTTGTTTTTATATATCTGAAAAAAAATTTAGACCAAAAATTAATAAAAAATCAGTAAAAAGTAGTCAAATCACAATATTGAAACGTCGCGCGCAGCGCGGTCAAAGCCGCGGGGGCTACGCTACCTACGCGACATCACAATATCGTAATGTGATTACTTTTTACTGTCTCCGTTTAAGGATTTATTAATTTTTGGTCTAAAATTTTTTTCAGATATATAAAAAAAAACTATTGGAATCGACTTAAAAACTGATCCTGAACATACCATTTCCCGGTTGTAACCCTTATTCTGTAACACTTTGTATATTTCATAAATTGTACCTGTCTTTACATACTCGTAACGTGCATCAAAGTAATAAATAAATGATTAAAATCGCAGAGTTGTGATATCAAAATATTGGTTATTTAAAAGTATTTTCTATAGAATTTACAGAAATATATCAAAATATAATTAATGAAAAAATGTTTTACATCACATTAAAACCGGTTCAGCCATTTTCATAAACTTTATTATGGATCTTACCGATTTATTGTTTTTAATAATTAGAATCAGTTTGCCGCTGGTACTTTATTTCATTGCAATAATTAATTAATGCTATTCTGGTAAAATAGTCATATCCTGTTAAGTAAGACCGCCTTGAGATTACTAAAACAATTTTTTTTTTTATTTACCGGTAGGTAACTGATACGAAACATGGCTGATTCTAAGAAGAAATGTCGACTGTACAGTGTTGATTATTTAAAATATGAATTTCTTCCATCAAAGGCAGACAAGCGATTGCCTATATACCTTTTGTACAACAAAATTTTGAACAATGACTCTATGAAACCATCGAACCTCGAAGATCATCTAAGAAGGTGTCATTCTGATAAAATAGGTAAAGATTTGAAATATTTTCAAACATTGAAGGAGAAATATGAAAAGAGACCTACCGTGCACAGTATGTTCGCTTCAACGTCTGAAAGAAACGTTGGGAACCTCTGGTCTAAACAGACCTAATATCCTCTAGCAACTCAGCGGTGTCTTCCACTAGAGTTGAAGATAGGAAGACCTCCTGAGGCCAGCCTCTAAGAACTAACAGCTCAATGTCTGTCTTCGCAACTCCGCAATCAATCGCTCGCTGGAGCTCATTAATCGACGGCTAAGTTGCAGCCCGTTGTAGACCCCCATCCGGAGTCTGCGACGCCATATCAGTGATGATAAAATATGTTTGTGTAGCCTCATCCACTGTACTCAGCCGAGTAGATGACCTTTCCTGAGACTCCACAGATATTTTATCAAAACTTCTGCAAAATCCTCAAACATACGAACATGACTGTTCATAGTTTGGATCACTCTTTAATCTTAACGGTAGCGGTCGTATGTAGTCGGACTAGTGAGCTCAACTCCCTAACTTTATGCAGCAAAAGAGTCATGTTACGTACAAAACATTTCTTCGTGATTGAAGGCTCTTTTCCATGCAACCTGTACGCTTCCCTTCTTCTGGCACCTCTTTTCCTATACATGAAACGTCCATAAGAGATGTAGACCTCTCTAAATCAGAGAATTTCTCCAGCAAGTACAAGGAACTCCAGGAACTTGCTTTGGACATTTTCTTCCCCTCACCAGCAGATGGGGAACCACGGCGGAGCCTTCGCTTCCCCGAAGATTTCAAAGGAGCTTCTCGCCATCCATGATGTCGTCCGACCGAACCGAAAGAGCCGGAAAGTCCTGTTAGACATCTCTGCTCGTCGACGCAATCAGACCGACAGCTCTCTACTGCCTCCGAGTCATATTCTCATCCGTCTTCTTCTGTTTATGCTTTGTCAACAACCGACCCGCGCGCCGAAGTTCTTCTATCACCGCTTCCGCCAAGCTATTACTGCCACTACTGCCCGATAGGACTTCTCTCACCTGAACCCTAGAAGACTCCGTCCTAGTGGATCGTCGCTCTACCACAGGAGAGAAACCCTCTTCGTCTAGTGGAGGCACTCCCTCTGATTGTTGTGGGTCAGTCATAAGAGTAATAACAATATTGAAATAAAATTAATTAATTAAAATGAAATTAATTAAGTGAACGAAAATTAAATGAAAGAAAAGTTAATTTAAATAAATAAAAAGTGAACTTTAACCTAAGAACATCTTTAATTAGAATGTAAATAGTATATAACAGCTGTGTAACTAGGTAAATAGACCTTAATTACCCTAGGTTCAAAACCGAGAAATAAATACAAAATATTAGTTTACAAAAATATAAAACTACGAAACAAAGAAATAAACAACAGAAACATAAAACAACAAACTCAAAACGAAAAGAAACAACTAAATAGTAGTAGAAATCACCGTAAAATAGCAGAAGTACGGAGCATAGAAAAACACAACCGTGTCGGTCTAGAGCTCAACCTAACCTCAAAAATTTAAGGGGTTGTAACTTAACGTTACGTGATGGGTTGTTTCGGAATAAATATTCAGATTCAGCATATAAAATATTACATAGAACACCTACTCCCTTTTCCGTTCGAAATTTTATGTTGACCTGTGTTATCAAATGGAAACTGAATTTTTTATGAAGAATAATCTGAATAATTTAAATTTTGTTAACTCAATACAAACAATACAATCATACAAAGTAAGTTTATTTGATCGTAAAAAAACAATTACTTATAGAGAGCATTTGTAATTTTATTATTTAGGTATATATATATGTGTATGTATGTATGCACAACTTCTTGGAATCCTATGAACAGATTTCAAGGAGATTAAATTTTATTCTTTTTTATTTTTTAAAGATAAAGTATTAATTAGTTTTTGGAACTTAAACTTCGTGTGAAAATGCCTTTTTCAAAAAAAGGTCCTTTTTATCTACTTGATGAAACATGATTTCAGTTATGCCTTTTCCTTCTCTAGAAAGATTTATATTATTTTTGATAAAATAATTCACATTTCAACCAACAACAATTTTCAGCATTAATCCATGGAAATAAGAGAAATCTACAATCTCAGTTTGATTATATCACACAGTAATTTTAATCGGTAGATAACTTTCATTGACGATAAATAAAATGGAGATTTTCTATTATTATGGTGATGATTATTAGTTGGAATTTAAGTTGAGTTTTAAAAAAAGATTTTTATTGCAGAGTTTGCTTTCTGATATCTGTTTCTATCAGAGTAATTAATGACTGTGACACACGATTTGTAAGGGTATGACAGTGAAATGAAATATGAATGAGTATAAATGTGTACTACTTTTTTTTTTATTGCTCTAAGAAATGAAAAATTATATCTTTCTTTATTTACTGGTAATTTTTTTGAAATTAATTTATATTTCTTCGTGTAAATTAATTATATCTAAATTAATACAGTAAGTAAAAAAAAATTGTCTAGAGAAATATAATTTATACACATTTATTTGTAGAAAACCATACATATTTTGTAAAACGGATGTAATACAATGTTTTTTTTTCAATGATCTTCATTTTTATATAACCTTTCATCTATTACAACAGTAATACGTTAGTACAATAATTCTTGTAATCTCTTATTAGCAAACAAGATTATATAACTATGATCATACTAATATTATCTTCTAACTTAAATCTAGTTTCCTTAGTTAATAATAGTCAACTGATTCACAGTACAAAACACTTCCATGTAAACGAACGGGCGCACGCAAACACACGTTAATTTTCATAAATTGAAATAATTTCTAATGTTGTAAATATATAAAGTAAATATTTTTCCTTAACATCTCTTTTCATTGTCTTCAACATAGGTTGCATCAAAACAATTATATATTTGCCAAAAATTATATTTTGTCATTATGTAAATCCAGGATTGTAGGTTAGAAAATAAATAAGATGTGTAATGTATAATCCAAACACCATTTATGAACAATATTCAATAATATTACTGCTTCATGACCAGGTAATAAATAAAAAAATTACAGAAACACGTTGTCAAAGATAAAAACAATGACACATGTAGAAAGTTTGAATCTACTCCAGGAAAACAACATGCATATCAATATTTGCTTGATCGAAATTAGACTAACAATGTATAAATTAACTACATTTAGGATCAAAGAACAGCTTAATAGCAACTAATAAATCTTAGTGTAAGTACGCTATATAAATGCATCTAAAGAGTGTTAACCACAAAACGTAATAATATCATGAAATCATAACATACAGTAGTAGGCAACAATATTAGACACATTGGAGCTAGTATTATTCTTACAGATAAACAACACAAACTTATATGTGTATTATGGACTTAGCTTTCTCAAACACCCATGTCATTCAGAGCATACACACAAAAAAAAATTCATAAAATACTCACCTGGCAGACAAAGTTCATTTCCAGTGGGCAATGGAGGGGAAATTGACGGACCGTGTGTCATTATCTCTTCAACTGAAGTAATATGCAATATATTACACCCAGATCTAACAGAACTTACATGTAGGCTCTGCCAACAACATAAAAATATCACTAAAAGCCATAGAATTTAATACATGCATTATTGTTTGAAACGTTTTACATACATACATGCAGAATGAGATCCAGGATTCAATTCAAAAATATTCCGCAGGAATGATTTTTTGAGCCGTTTGTGACTTTATACCTTTACTGAATTTCTGAAAGAATTGCCCAAAAAATCATAATACCAATAATATTAATAAGTAATCAAAAATATTTATTTATTTCTATTTACGTGGTAAAACTTAATTTAGTTATAAAAACAGGACTAATAGTCAAGGAAAATTAACTCTACTAAATATAATAATGAAATTTTTTTCCATTTACTTAATTTGTACCAATTCTTTGCGAATGTTTCCTTCGTTTATGCTTATTTTTAATAAAAATTCTACTAAAAAAAGAATTAGTCGGAATATTATCTAACAATATTTTTATTTTTCATAAAAATCGGGTAAGTAATTTCGATTGAAATGCAACTCAACCTTTTTACGAGCGACAAGTTCTTATTACTGCTTTTATAAGAGCAGTAATGAAGTGATATCATTAAACAGATAATAAAAGGAAATCTTATAAAAATATACACCAGTTCTCTTAACGCAGATAATTTTTTCATCTACCGATTAAATTAATGCAAAAGTTTTATTGAAAAAAATAAATTTTCTAAATCGGGACGAATAAAATTTCTAGTTTTTCACCCTTTTGGGAAAAGTTACGATTTTGATAACAATTACTAGCTGTAAGGAAAGACCCATTGCGTAGAGTACTTTAGGTTTAGCATTTTACCATTTGCTGCTCTATATAAAAATGTATCTGATATTTATCATTAATGATTCAAGGTGTAAAGAATTATTAAAATTAAATAAAATAACTCAGTTGTCAGCGTAAAAGATGATCATGAAAAATATGATTTTTGGTCCACCCAAAATACATTTTCATATTGGGTAACCGAGAAATAGTATTTACTGCAGTTAATATGTAATTCCTCTAATCCGAAGATATTCCAGTGATATTCTCGACTTTAAATTATGATGTCTTTTTTGTAAATTATGATGCATAACTTGATAGGATCTCGATAATAATAATAATGATTTATTCTGATTCAAGTTAAAAACAGAATTCCTACTATAACTTACATTATAGTAGAGTTATCAGGTTGGTCAACAAAGTGAGCATATGTTAATATAAATGGGAATAATATAAATAACTGAAAAGAAGAATTTCTCTAAAATTATGGGAATTAAAGAAATCAAACAAAGCCTTCCTATATACTCTGCTTTTCTTAACGTTAAGAAACAATTGGTCAGAATCCCTTTATTTTGGTTTCGACATTTTCCAATTTTTATTCACACTAATTTTAACTTACACATTCTATAACAAGCATTCATTTTTATGTTAAAATCCTTCATTCTGTGTTGGGTAATTCCTTGTTGTATAAGTTACACAGCGTTATCATCAACCACTACTAGATTTTGGAGACATATTTTGGTACAATATGTTGTTGTCTGGATTAATAAATGTTAAATCTCCTTTTCAAAGAAACAGTAATTTTTTTGTTACAATATTACAATGAGGCTAATACAGCAGAAGTCTAATTTACGCGGGAAAAGTCGGATAGTAAGTTCCAAACGTAACAAGAAAAAAATGTTGCATCGTTCATCTTCTGGAATCAGTAAAAGACTGTGTTTGTAAACAGATATGTACATAAATGGAACCGTTTATGTATACAAAAATAATTCTAATGTGAGTACAATAATTCTAAGAAATATATGTTTTATTTTTTTTATTTATAAGTTTGTTTCATTTACTTACTATATCCCAAATTATAATCAAAAAGCAAGATTTTCGGGTACTATAACTTTTATGAGTTTTACTTTTTTCATTTCAGGCAAAATATCACAGATAAAATTTTTGCTCTGGTTTTAGTGGTTGTAAGATAAAGTACTAGAGTGCGTGTATGATTTAACCAGTAGCCTTATACCGGACGTGTTATTAATGAATTTATCACTACTTGCACACCTGTTCATCCTCTTCCTTAGTTGTAAAACGACCCAACTTTAGCCACAAACCTCTGTGCACATATTTTATATATATATATATATATATATATATATATATCCAGAATATAAAATATAAAGATAAGCCAGAAACCAAAACAAAACATCTCTTAATTACTGAGACAACATTTTAGTTAAATCTAAAGCCTTCCTTTAAAGAAGATTATAGAAAATTCTTATAATTAAATACAAAGAGAGAACTGAGAGTATTTCTCTGTGTAGTTAAAATAGGATGATTTACTTATTTTACGTTTTGAGTGATGAGCTGTAGCGTATCTTAATTCATGATATCAGTCTAATTGTGTTTTTTTTTCTTCTTTTAATTTTCATGCTGACTTATCTAATTAATTTTAGTGTTAGGCCGACAAATTTTAAATTAATGTTGCATAAAACAACATTTTATGAAATTCTAATAGTTTCATACAATAAATTTTATCGTATTTTCACAAAAACGCAGTTTATATTTGATACACTGTAATCCCGTGAAATTATATAAACCTGAATTAAAAGTAAACACGTATTAAATATTGATCTTTTTAAAGTCCGTGATAAATTTAATTAGTGACAAGTAGAAAATTACGTGTATGAAAGCTTATTATGTGAAATATTGTTGAAAACGGATTATTAAAAGATAAATAAATAATATATTAAGCTCGGTGACATATTGTTCGCGTTATAATATAACGTTAAATTCGTTTAATAATTATTTTGCAGTGTTAAGGACAAATGAAGTTTGCAAAGACGAGTGTTATTGGCCGGACTTTACTAGGCTCAACCTGTCCGGTTAGTAATGAAAGCGCAGACTAATCCCACTGATGGATAGCGTCCACTGCTGACACACCAATTTCCTTTGACTGAAAAATACCCCTTGATATAACATAAATAGTTTTTTCCACATGTCAACTGTCCTAACAAAACTTGATGAAAGAACACAGTTGGACATTTATTTTCTTTCTTTGTCGTATGTTTAAAGTTGCACGTAAACGAAAATAAATTTTTATGTATTAGAGAAAATACTCACCAAATATAATTAATTGATACTGTCCGTCTGGTATAGTTTACTTACTTTTGTAGTATGAAAACTAAATATATTGTGACACCTCTTAGGTTATTATCGTGTAAATTTTACAGGAAACCTTCTAAGCTTAAAAAAAATCTTAAGTTTCATATTATTTTTGTCTTTTTTGACGTTCATTTGTCTGTCATTTAACTATACTGAAATTTTTGATATGACTTCAGAATACTAATAATTGAAAGTGAAGTAAGTAGTATTATAGAAAATGCATTGTTTGTAATATTTTAATATTGCAGACTGTAATTCCTGTTTAAAAATCACGAACATTGTTATAAAAAATAAATTTTCTTCAAAAAAGATTCAACCTAGGAAAAAAACAATCCATTATGGTTCCATTAGCAGAACGGGGTAGAATTTTATTTACTAAAGGCTGTACGTATGTTCTTTAATTACATGTGAAATGTTGAGTAAGTGTTGCTATAATAACAAAAAAGTAAACCGCCTTCAATCGTTTCAAAAATGATAAAGGAAATCCCGCTTCAGGCATGGATGTATTGAAACTTATACGTAAGATTTACATGAGTCTGTATCTCAGAGGTAAACTTTCTTATTAAATTTACAGAAATTAAACAGATATAAACTAGGGTATTATTAAAATTATAATTTAATTTAATGATGAATGGATGAAATATAATAAAAAATAAAACAGATTATAGAAAAAATAATATTAGGTAGGTAAATGTTACATCGATGACAGAGAAGGAAAAATTATTGACTAGAGTATTAAAGAAGGAAAATATAAATACGAGAGAGGTAGCTTCTCTAACTAAAGAAAAAAATTTAGTTAGACTAATAAATAACTTGAAAAAATTCATTTTTTAAACGTAATGTCAAGTAGAATGCAAGTGGGATTGGGCACTTTTTATCGAAAATTGTGTAATTGTGTAAAAACTAGAATTAAGAATTTTGAACAAGTAGGTAGAGTTATTATATTTAAAAGATTAAACCGGATGTTTTACGTTCTTAGGTACTATTATTTTTAAAAATGAAAACTGAAATCAAGAATTGTTTTTTTAAATATGTCAGAATACAGTGGATATGTAAGTTTAGTCAGCAATTGTATGTGAAAATTGAATTTTTTGGACATTACATGATTACAGTAGGTTCGTTCTGTGAAGATAAACCGATAGCATTCAAGCTTTTGTTGACTCAAACATAAAACTTTCATTTTCTACTTCGCATCTCCCTACTAGGATTCTGTGGATTCCAGTAGTATTAACTTATTATTTAAAAAAATATATTAACATTATTTTACTTTAAATGAATATTATTTTTGATCTTATAGTTACTGAATAATTCTCTTATCTGTATTTCTTTTATTAAGAATCACATTTTAAAGAGTATACGAACTAAAAGAGTAACCCGTTGGTTTTAACACAAACTGGTTTTATTCTTAATAAATAAAATAAATATCTTCGATTAAAACCTAAAAACTGTTTTGGCTTAACTACGAACTAAATATTTTCTTAAAAACTCAAATTTTCTTAAAATCTAAACATACTTAGAACAAAGACGCACTCTATAATTAACGTGCATTATTACGAAGTAGCTACAGGTGGATAATTTGGTTTTCGGTCTTTATTCATAAAGAAAAGGCAGAATTTAATAATTGATTTGTTGAGAAGGTTTAGAAGAACATTTCAATAGTTCTTTAAATTCCCCAGCATTTCCTTTAAGTATTTTTAAATTTCTTAATAAGATTTTGTATTTATCCTGATTAGAAAATATTGTTCCAATATTAACTTATTAAACCCATCAGTTGACATCAAAGTTTCTTTTGCTGTTTT
Organism: Lycorma delicatula; assembly: GCF_047948215.1. Classification (NCBI taxonomy): domain Eukaryota; kingdom Metazoa; phylum Arthropoda; class Insecta; order Hemiptera; family Fulgoridae; genus Lycorma; species Lycorma delicatula. The sequence continues at coordinate 278,432,674 of NC_134455.1, read as the reverse complement.
TTATATATCCTCAGTTGCATTTTTAAATATTATGTAAAATTTAATAACTGCTTCGTCTAATATTTTGAAAAGAATTTTCATCGATCATCGTCTAGTTGTTTTTATACAGTGCAACTAGATGAACAGCTAGACTTGGAGGTATGAGAGCCGCCCTAAGTTGTATTATAATCTTTTGCCTTTTGCGATTTCCTTAATCTTTCTCTAGTGAAGAATTGACAATAACACAAAATATCTTTTATTTGGGGTGTTGAGACAAATATTTTAAATCAATCAGTTGTGAAGTGTGATTCATGTACTTACTTATTACTTTATATAATAAACATTTATGTATCTACGTAATTTATTAATTAAATTCAGTTAAATAATGCATATTGTATAAAAATAAATACAACTATCAAATAATAGTATTGTAATAAGACCTGGTCTGTATAAGAACTACCTGCTTTTCACAATAGGGCTTAAAAGATCACAGACAAATATTATATATACATTCCTTCCGATCGGACGAAAACTAGATGAAGCAGGATTAGAAAACTACTATAAAAATATTCAAATTTCTCTACGGCGTATTTTAATTAGAAGGTATTTCAAAAAAATAAAATATGCTAATTTACAGGATTTAAGTGTGTGTTAAGAAGCTTAATTCACTTTTTCACATATAATTGTTTGAAATTACACGTGAAACAAGTCATGACATTAGAAATAAAAATAGCACATCCATATAATATACATCGATACGAAGCGGACTTCTGTTATTGATAGGTTATGTTACGACGAATAGGTAGATCGATTAAAAAATAAATATTGAAAACGTCTGGATTACTTATTTGTTTGTATAATTATTATGTTTATTCTAATACTTGTTTCAGGTAGGTTTCTTAAAAATCGATTTAATTTAGCAAGTTGTGTAAGATATACTGCCTGAAGTAAATTATAAATAAATAAAAATGTAAAGTTAACTAGTCAGGTCATAAATATAAGAGTGATACGGTTTGACCATAAGAGTGATTTGACCATTTTATTCTTACTGCTAAAGGTGACTTCGAGTGTAGAGGGAAACTTAAAATTATGTTTATAACATTTATTTATTGAAAATAGGAGGTATTAAATATCTTTTTCATTAATAAAGTATTCTTATCGAGTAAATAAAAAAAAATAAAATAAAATTCTATGTCATAGTTTTGAATTTCAAGAGTTTTTTCTAAAAAATCACTTGAAATTCTGAGATGGTTTCCTCCAAGAATTGTAAAAATTGTTAATCTCATTTAAGTTTTACGGGATTTTACTTTATTTTTATCACTGAAAATGTTAAAAAAAACGAAAGTTTAGTCAGTAAGAAGAATCTTATTAACGGGTTCACTTTTAGATTTCTAAAAAGCTACCTGTAAAAGTATTTTAAAATTGAACTTTTTTCTGTAATCTTATGCTAAAATTAAAGTATTTAAAAGAGTTAGTTATACACACTTATGTTTGGTTTATCAAAACAGTTTAAATTTTTAGATTCGTATCATCGTTAACTGTCATGGACAAATAAATCGTAGTAAATTTAGTGATGAGTTTTTAGGTCGCTGATGTAACAGAAATTAAAAAATTAAACTAGCAAAAATATTAACTGATCTGCGTAATACACTTTACAGCTTAGAGAAAATGTTACCTTCATTTTTGGGATACAGAGAATCGATTCCTTTATCAAGTGATAACAGCATTAAATATGTATCGTTCGAGAACCATTTACAATTTAAAAAAATTGCACAAACTTGTTCATTTTCTCAAGCTGTTTAAATTAACTATTATTCTACCCCTTTTGCATGTGAGTGAACTGATGCTTTCTAAATTCGATCACTAAATGCTCACTGAAGTAAAACCAATAATTGTTGGACAATCATCAGTTAAATTAAGTATATGTTACAAATGTTAATCGACCGTCAATGTAACAATTGTAGAGTTTGAACTTCCGACTATCATTTTGAAACTATTAAAAAATGTTTATTTGTTTTTGAAAACTCTTTATGAAAGAAGTCGTAGTAGACTCATAATTTCGTTTAAAATTCTGAGAAACCATTTTATCACCCACAAGATATATGATGTTTAAAATAGCTTGGGTAGTGATACATTAGATTCCAGATATTTGATTTGTTGGGAAGCTATTTTAAACCAAAAGTCTTCAATAATTCTTTCTTCTGCTACAACTATTCGATAGTTTTAATGAATTTATCTGTACTGATAATTAAAATACTTCTATAGCACAAATAAATAAGAATTTTAGACAATGTTTTCCAACATATAACTAATATCTTGAAATCTATCTTGTCAAGAGGTGAAAGGTTGTGTGTTGCTTTGTGGTCCAGCTGAACTCATCCGGCTAAAGAATTATTTAGCAAAGGAAAACCCCTGGGTAAATGTTTTATAATCTTATTCCGATTATATGATTAGACGTTAATACCTTCAACTGGTAACTAGGTTTGATACCCATCCCTTAGCAGCCCATTGCCATGTGATCCTTAACAAACCAGCTGCATGATATTAAAATGTTAACTATAAAAGAGAGTGCCGGGGGCTCCATTGTGCGTCAACTGTAAAAGGCTGCGCAAAGAGTGCAAGCATTCGGTGAACAGTAAGGACTGTGGCTGTTATTTACGTGCAGTAGAATTGTATTTCAATTCGTTGGATAGTTAGTATCCTTCGTTGAAGCTTGGTATTTGTACGCAGAGTTAGGAAACTTGTTCTTGTTAATCCGGCAGAAGGAGCGGGGAAATCGATGGAGAAACAAAAGGAAATAACTTAAAATCTATTTTATTATTTAATAAATAAAAATTAATTACAAAATTTACTAATAAATGATATATCAAGTCTTAATTCTGTAATTAATTAATAATAAACTTAAATAATTTGTCCAAATCTTGCTGTGAGATAGGATTTTTACAGAACGCTGTTTTACTTTGCTATGATGTATTACTGTACTTAATTTAAAGCAAATTGCATTAGTGTGAATTCATACTTAAATTTAATCAGTTCGTTAGTGAAGTAATATTTATTTGTTTATCATTTGTGCACATATTTTTTTTACTCTGTTTATCAGATTCAACGTCGAATTGACGTCGTTTTTCTTATAATTAAAAAAATAAAACATTCCTGTCTGAAATAACCTTTACTTGAAAGTTGCCTAAAACTCAAGAGAGATAGTTCCAACAATCCGGATTGTTCAAGCTTGAAGCTTAGCTTCAATCATAAAATATTTACAAATTATAGCGATTATACAGATAAGAGACTATCTTCGTTTTTCTAATGAGGTAATTTATATTCAAACTCAGAGATAAAGATATAACTCGCCAAGTACAACTTGCATGACTGGACAAAACCAGGACAAAATAACAGCCTAAAATAAAATAATCCGTTTCGTCAGAAAACGTATTAAGACTAGATCGTCGGTCATGAACACAGCCTTATTAAGAAGGTATTAAAACAGTTTTCAATAGACAAATTATGTACAAGTTAATGGGGATTATTAAAGCTATATTTATATAAACTGATGTAGTATATTTTTAAAACAAATACATTTCACAGAATGTGGCCCTAACATACATTAACGTCGATATTACATTCAGTTGTTGGGAGTTCGTAACAGGCGCTGATGTGTTTACATGTAGGAGAATTATTTATAGCTGGTTTACTCCATAAGTTGAAATTGATTATTACTCATTAATTTACTTAACAATAATCAATGTAAACGCCTACTGCAGACTGTGCAACAATTTAACTACAGGGACTGTGCTTGGGCAGTAGTGCTTATACAAAATGGATATTTTCATGATTTATTTTAAATTAAAAAATTTATAAGCTGGCTAAACCGATTTTTGAGTCATTTTGGGAAAATACAAGTACACCTAGCACGAGAAGTACTATTAGTTTTAGTACAATTTACTAGTACAATCCTATTTTTTTTTAGTTTTAGCTCAAAAAACGTTCGTAGATTGTGATATAATTTATAAGTTATTTGATAGAATTTGTGATTTTTGCTTAAAAGATATTGTAAGTTTTGGATTCGTTTTAAACATATTTACGTACGCCAGTATATAGTATGAAAATTAATTTATTTTTAAATAATAATTTATAATTATTTAAAAAGCAATTAATTTTTTAATAAATTTTTAAAAAATTATAATTAATAATATTTAATTATCTTTGCTAGTAAATTTTTATGTACGAGTATATGTAATAATAAATTAAACTAGGTTTAAACGAATAGTGGTAAATCTATATTTAATAGCCTAATTTTTTATTTATCAATTTAAAATATGTCATCAATTTTTTAAAAAGGTTTTTGGGAAATCTGCGGTTTTTAAAAGCATTGATTCTTTTATAGTTTCCTTTTTATTTTTTACACTAGAAATTACCTATTCTGTTAAGAATTTTTATCTGGGAAAAAGGAATTAATTGTTATGATTTAAAAAAATAAAAATATAAGGTTGAAATCTATATAATATGAATTTCACTGTTATTTTTTTTGTGAAATTATCTAAATTATTACCTGACATTTTGTCACGTTGTATACATTACATGATAAACATAATTTATAAACCCGCCGGGTTGGTCTAGTGTTTAAACGCGTCATCCCGAATCAGCTGATTTTCGAGAGTTCTAAAGTTCGAGTCCTTTTAATGGCAGTTTGCTTTTATTTGCATTTGAATGCTAGACTGTGGATACCGGTGTTCTTTGGTGGTTGGCTTTTAATTAACCACATGTCTCAGGAGTGGTCGACCTGAGTCTATTCCAGACTACATGTTTACCAGTACATTTACACTACAATGCAGCTACGTCACGCCAGGGAAGCGGGTAGCGGTAATTGCATTTTTCTATACATACACCCAGATCCGGTAGTAATTGGAATACTGGTTGGGAGATAATATATATGTAAATTAAATAGATAAATTATGTAATATATAATAACGACTGAGAAAAAAATAGTATGTAACGTAAATATCATCGAGAATAACAAATACTAAACAAAACGTATGTAATAATTTCTATATCATATCTGAATTTTATGAAGTCATTTTTTGGAAATGGGAAGACTCGTAATAAATTGGGCTATATAAAATAAGCAAATGCTAATTTTTCTTGGAATGATTCCGTGAAATTCACAAAATTGTCAAATCAGAAGAATAAATTAGACTCTTATTTACTTCCGCTTTCTAATTTATGAAATTAATAGAATATTATTTTATATAAAACAACTTTCATTTATTAGGCTGGATAATATAAAGCATTCATAATTAAATTAAAATCGTTAACAACAATTTTGTATAATAAAAATATGGTACACAATTTATTATTACGTATGATGTATAAAAATAAATATAGTAATTAATAATTTTTTTTTTGTTTTTCAGGTCAACACTGCAAAAGACGTGATAGCTGCTAGTACTGTTCTCCATGCCTTCTGACCCTTAGTCTTGATTTATTGAGATTTATTTATACTCTAGCATCAATAATGTAATCATTATAACACAAAAGAATAAAAGGATTTGTATTATATACATTCCAATCTGTATTTTTGTCTATAGTTTTCACTCTCTATATATTCCTCTCTTACCAACTAACTTATGACTGCTGTATTTAATTGTTTATTAAATTAATAAGACAAATTAATCATTAATAATATTGCAACACATTTTTATTTAATATAGTGCACGAACGTATTACACAGTTGTATATATCATTTTCAACACAAATATAAAACAAGAAAATTATGAATCACGCGTATCTTCTTAATAATATTGTACAAATATTTTTTGAGGAAAAATCACAACAAAAGGACGAAATCATAATATACATGTAAAAGACCTTAGCACTGTCACAATACATTGATATAATTTGTTAACTAAAACTTCCTTCAAGTATTTAAAAAAATAAATTAGACATCCCATTAAAGCAGATCGCAAATATTATTATCACGTTAAAATTCAAGAACCTATTGAAAAATCATACAAGTTTTAAATTTAGGCTTACATTTAAAGTTGTAGTAGTTTATTAGTTGTTACTCATTTCAGGATTGAAGAGTTTAATTGTCCTTTCAATAGAATTTAAATCTTATAGTTTTGTGTAACTGAAGTTCTCGTGTCAGAATTAGATGTATGAAAAAGGAAGGGAGTTGTTTGCTATTTAGTTTTTCTCCTACTTTTGATCACATTAAGAAGAAATTTCCATAGTATTATTATATTTTCCAAGCCATTAACTTCAAATCCTTTCCCTACAAAACTCTCATGCCATTTATTTAAAGTGTTTTAATACGTTCTAGCTTTTGTTAAACCCTGTCGAATTACACGTAATCTTTTCTACAGACCTAATAATAAAAATGAATATGTAATGAATAAAAGTACTCCTTGTTAGACTTATGTTGTAATCAGGAATGTAAAGCTTTATCTGCGTTTTATGAAAACTTGCTTTGAACTCATCGTACCGTAGTTCTGAAAATCGTTTAACAAAAAGTAGAAAAAAGTGCTTACAATATTTATTTGGGATATTAAATATTTGGCTTTCTGACTTTTGAGTGTATACTTCATTTTATTGCAGGATTTACCAGCCTCAAACAAAAATATGATAAGCTGATAAAAAATTATGAAAGATTATGAGATCCATCAGTATCCCATTAGAATCTATTGAGATTGAAATGCTGAAAAAAAGATTCTAGCGGGAAAGTCCCTACGTGTGTGAACAGGCAAGAATTTTTGTACAGTAACCAAATAAGAAACATAATTTTCAGTTTGGCGCATAGACAAACCGACCAAGTCATAAAAACTTCAAAAAAGCAGTATTCCTAAATATTCCAGTCTTTAGTATTGATCCAGGGATAGGTTACCTTGTACCTACAGAATAGTATTAGGTAAAAGAAATCAATAATACAATTCAGAATCAAGGAACAAGGTTTACAGTTAAAAATCGATGATTCATTCGCATACTGAACGTGAAACGGTAACATAGAAATCTAACCCAAAAGAATACGTTGTCGACCTCCTGATTGCAGTCTTTCAGGTGAAGATGTTAATACATCTAACCTGGGTAATCCTAGGGTAGGTGAGTATTTGTATCAGGATATCAGTGATCAGCAATTCTGAGTGGAGGAAGTAAAAATGTGAACCTATAAAGCACATTTTCCTCCAAGAGATGTAGAGCTATAAGAACAGACTCAGGTTTTCTTAAGGTAAACCGTCAATCACTATTTCCAAATAAACCGTATAATACCTTTTTATTCTAGAGAAAAAAATACTTTTTAATTTATGTAGATACCTCGTATTAATATATGAAATTTATTAACTGAAATTTTGATAACAATTCTCAAGTTTTTAAGTTTTTAAGAAGGTGATAGAAGGACTTTCTACCAGTCAATTTTTTTCAGGAATATTATATTATGTAATTAAGAATAAACATACTCGTAATTAAAAATGGTAAAAATTCTGTTTGTTTTTCGAACGTTTAGATGATATAGGACTTGCCGTCTACACTTGCCGTCTAGTTTGAGGGCTCGTCCTCCTGGACCCCTGGCGCCTAGTTCTGCCCAGGCGATTCTCAGAGCCAATGTAGGGGCTTCCCGGGACCACGAAGCCTACTCTAAGACTGCAGAGCTTGCTTCGCATGCCATTAGCGACGGGTTCGCTTCACTCACCATTCCCGTCTAGCAAAAAGTCTCCACCCCTGAACCATCGCAGTGTTCGTTACCCTCATGATTGTGAAAATAATACTGATAAATAACAATTAAAGTATTCAGGCTTTATAGAAAACTTAAAAAGAACTTAATTACAAAAGGTAGAATAGTAGCAATTATGGTAACTAAAAACTTTTGATGACGAAAAATACACAACTTATTTCTGTTGCTATGGTGAAATAAATATAGTAATTAAGTAAAAGGATTAATCTCTTTTTTCCTTTAATGAATTTCTTGAATTCACAACTTCACCCCCATGGGAGCTAGGGGCTCCCCTAACTATACCTTAAAACCTATACCTTAAACCTTTCCTGAATAAAGGAATGTATGCTACAATTTTAATTGTAATCGGTTGGCTGGTTTTTGTGTGGTGCAAGAACAAACAAACAGAACCATATAAAGGTTCGGCTTTATATGTAAAAAAAAGGTGTAAATTATTTTTATAATACGTAAATATTTGATTAGTTGATTATACAAGTACGTATAATTTATGTGGGTATTTGAGAAAGGCGTAGAAATATCTAACATTAAAATTATTTTATATTATATTGTTAATTTTGTTTATTCTTTGTTATTTAAAAAGTGCATCAGTAGTCCACCTTAAATATTATGAGATTAGTAAATTTAGATAATGATAAGCATAAATCTATTCTTATAAAAGCAATAAATTTAATGCATAAACTGTGAAATACACAAAACCGTTTGCTTTTGACACACGTGAATTAAATCACTTGTTTACGTTAAAACTGGTTGAGAAAATTACAGTAAATACAAAGAAGAAATTAAAATAAAATCAATTAATTAAAATAAATTCTAAATGGGCATTTAAAATAGGATTTTCATTTTTTCCAGTTTAACGTAAATTTTTTGAGGGGAAATAAAAACAATTACAAAAGAAAATAATGTACGTTTTCTCAGGCAATGTTTTATACCACATATATAAAAATTAGAATATGAAGTCAGAGCAGAAAACAACTAATGTAATTAAGCAATTTCTGGAAGATCTTCATTTTTCATGAGGCAAGAAAGTTTTGCTGATATTGAATTCAATCGTTAGTCTCGAAGTTGTATTAATCTAAACAAGATACTAACATTATACTAACATTCCTAATGACGCTTTGCCCGCTCCATTTGGTTACTTGCGGCCAAGTTTTTAAAATTTTTTGTTTTTCAGTCAAGTAAGCGGTGAAGGTGCAGTCTCAACCGGCATAGCCACTGGCAGTGGCTGTGCTGGTTGAGCCGCCGCGCTTTACACCGTCGCAACCCGTCTGTGCACCGTCGTTAAAAAATCGAAATTCAAAAAATTCGAAAATGGTTTTAAAATATTTATTTTTTTATTATAGTCTGAAATGAAGAAAATTGGCAATCATTGTTCAAAAGTTTCTTACCTTTCTTTATCCCTTTCAAGTTTTAGACTTTTTTTTTAAGTTTACACACACTATAAATAAAAAAACCTGTACATTTTTTTTGTATTGAACATTTCTTCATTTTTTTCCGAGAAATTAAAAAAAATAGACGGTTTTAAAAAAATTATAGTTAAAATTTACAAAAAGGAATTGAAATTTAGAAAATTTAGCAATTTTTTTGTATGCCGTAAATAAATTCTGGAATTAGTTTTTAAACAAATTAAGGTAGAGCATTGAGGTAAAGAAATTTTATTTAATCAATTATCCTTTATTTCTAAAAGAAACAATAAAAAAACAAAAAGGGTTGCAAAATACGATTAATATCTAAATGACGTAAGTTAGAAATTATTACTGTTTTAATAATTCTTACCAGATCATAATGCAGTTTGTTCTCATTTAACTGAACTAATTTTTTCCTTGAAAACTAAATAGTGTATGAACCAATTTAACAAAAATTTACTGATTTGTTTTCATAGGTGAAGTTCATTACACTGTAATCGAATTCTAAAGATACACTTATCTAAAAATCTTGTCTGTATCAAAAATAGGAAAATTAATTTCAACAAGTAAACCATTTGAACTAATATATTGGTTTTGCAAAACACAAGATAAATAAGACCTTACTTGGATTGACAAACACCGTATGTAACTGCCTGAAGCTTGTAATGAATCGATAAAAAGAAATAAATTTTGGATATTTTTCAAATTTTAACGTAATCCTTGGGTTGTTTAAAATTTATAACTTTTTTTAAGAATATAAGTATGAGTATAAAATAAAGTAAATATAAAATATTTATTCACATTATTCCTGTATCTGTAAAGTTAGATAATTTATCAAAGCACCCGAGTATAATAAAGCAAAAAATTTAGAAATTTTTTATCATAATAATTAATAAGAAACTATGAAAATTTTAAGACATATTTGTAGATTTAAAGAGTATTATATAACAGCGTAAAGAAAGAAGTCTCTTTCTTAACAATTAACTTGTTGCCACTTCACACCACACTTAATTCTTTTACTAACAGTTAATTATATGTCTCTTAACGTTTCATTTGCTTCCAAGCCACTACGAACAAGGAAAAAAATGTTCTATTGCTTTTCATTTTCTGTCAGCTCTCGTCAACAATTTACACGATTGTGGTTCAATCCACTTGTCATAAACGGAATGTAATAAATGTCGTTATTCTTTCTAATTGTAAGCAAATCTGAATTTTTCCCTGTGAACAACATTTTGACTTTCAATACAGAAAAGGAACATTATCTATACAGTTTATAATCCATATATTCAATTTCAATTTTAAATATATTCACACATTTTTCAATATTTTTATTAAAATATTCATTTTACTATTATTGTTGAAATTTTGTGTATGATTTTAGTTGTAAGTAAAGTTAATTAATCTCTCAACTGGTGTACGAATAATATTATATAAATTTAAAAAAATTATATTGTTATTTAGTTTAAATGTATTTATTTTAAGTGAAAAATAAATTTTGAGTTTATAGGAAAAAGGTTGTTAGCTGAACTGCAGATGAGTGACAGAAAAAACATGTAAATTTTTTTTGTATTGAACATTTCTTAGATCTCATTGTCCTTGTAAAATGGGGAATTTTTTTGAGTTGAAGTTTTTACGTTACTGGTCATTATTAAAGAAATATTATATTTGTCATTGATTGGTAATTTAAACAAAATTTAAAAAACTTCCCTATTCTTTTTTGTTACTTAGTTGAGTAGGAAAGTGAATAGTAAATAAAAGCGATCTTAACATGACATAGATTAAGTCAATGGTCTTAAATTTTTATTTGCCCTTAAAGCTTATTCAGCTTATTAAGACAAATAAAAATAACTTTTTAAATTTTGAGATAACTATTCCTGACGGAATTATTTGAAAAGTGGTCGGTTACCGTTGGTCCCAAAACGGTAACTTATTTGACATTTATGAGAACAATGATAAAAGGATACCGTAGTTATTTTGCAATCAGTAGTCCGTATTAAAAAATCTTTTTTTGTGTTTCATCGTTAAATGTTTAGCAGTTGGCGGCTAGAGTTGAACTCTCAGTAGAAACAAAACGAAATAAAATGTTTTTCACTCTGGTTCGGAAATAATGTTTATTCACAAGTCGCAGTTATATTTAGATGGTTCATATGTGAGGTTGTTAATACACCCTAATGCTCAATTAAGTTTTTGAATTTATTTATGTTTCTACTACTTTATTTGCACAATGAAATTTGAACTGACCCTTCTTCATTAAAGAAAAGTAAAATCGGATGATTTAAAGTTATATAAATACCGTAGTTTAGGTAAAAATTGAAGTAGTTCAATTTATATAGATATAGTTAAAATTAATATCTGCAAATAATTATCATAGAATATACTATTTATTATTATTTATAGTTGTATTAAATGATCATTTTTGTAGAGCTATTGAAGTATAGGATAAAAGATTTTGAAATTTTTGAGCTTTTTACAAATAGATGATGTATTACCAACCATAGAGTATGAGCCCAGCGGATAGTTCTAAGACAAGTCCACAACACTTAAGAGTTAATGGATTATCCGAATAACTGTTTTTAACATTTTAACCAGCATTTTGGGAAATAGTGATGAATAAAAATTTCTTTTTACTCGTAATAATTACAACCATCAAGTTTGAACAATTTTGTTAAGTGTGTACTATGCTATAAAACTGAAACCATAAAATCTAAAATTAAACAACTTAAATTTTGCTGAAAAGTTCACTAAATGTTCTGCAATATTTCCAATAAAGAGAAAAATTTATTTTGAAAATTTCAAGTATTCTCACATATGGTTCAAGTGAACTAAAAATTTGGAGGACCCAAGAATTGAGTCTTCTTAATTCTAAAATTATATTGTTAATTCTATTAGCACTTATTTGAAATATGTTTAAAAAGTATACCATGTGATTAAACAAAGAAAATTATAAATTTAAAATTAGCGGTAATCATTTATTGTGAATTTCCAATGACGGATCGTGATTTTTAACTATTCTTCATCTTTCATATTATACCACTGGTACAAACGAGAGAAAAAAATCTAAACGCTACTACATTAAATTTGCGTCCTAAATTAAAATTTAAGTTTTTTATCATCCTAATGGATATTAGTATTGTAGATGAATTTCCCAATTTCATACAAATTCACACTGTTGTAAACATTTTTTGAATATCTGATTATGTTGCAGTGACTTAAAGTTGTTAATTTTTTATCCCTTTACATAGAATCAAAAAGTTTAAGTAGCTTTTCAAAAACCATTAAAGAACATAGGAAAACAACCGATTTAAAAAGTTCCAAATATGCATCATTAATTTTGTAAGTAAAAGAAACTGCGTTGAATGAAACCTTCGCTTATTTCTTAGGTTTTATAAAACAAATAAATTAAATGACAGACTATCAGAACAATTCCATCCAGTGGAATAAAATTTTATACTAATATTATTTTTCTTAAACTGTTTCTTTGGAAAAAAAAGATGGAAATTTTATAGTATTTTATTTACGTACAACACAGGGAAACCAAACGAGTGTCATAACTAACAGAAAAGAACTCATCCAAGTTCATATGGAAATAAACTACTACATCGATTCTTATTTTAAATGAAATTATAATAAAATTCATGCAAGATCTTTGGTTAAAATCTTAGATAAAAAATAGGCTGAATAAGTAACATGAAAATTAAATTGATTATATAGGTTAATACAAATCATTTTTTATTTTTAGTTTAGCATGAGGAAAAAATTAATATACTCGTTTACTGAAAAAAAAACTTCACTACGTAGGCCAGGCTACATAAGCACAGTATTTCTTATGTTCGACAAATTATAATTCTTTTATCCCTGATTTTAGATGTGTGATACTTTCAACTGTGTTTGTTTCCATTTATTACTTATTAATTTTTGTTTGTAAGGTTAAACATCAGAGACGACTACATGGAGGTAGTGAGTTTTTCTTCCGTAAAGTCATTTGTAACTTTTTGAATTTCTTCTTCTTGATTTATCATGTTTTATCATATTCTTTCTCTTTTTCAAAGAATTCTGGAAATTTGATAATGTTCCTTAATTTTTTTCAAGTTTTACTAGTTCATAATCTTTTGTTTATAAATAACTGTGTAATGAAATTTAAACTTTCCTTATACTATGGCATACTTTTTTTTTATTCTGTACCTATTTAGATTTGCATTAGTCGAAAATGCTTTTATGATTAATGAACGAGAAGAATTTGATCATGAATTTAAAAATGTTGAATCTTGAATCCCTTTAAAAAGCAATTTTTGGAAATGCTCTTTGGCATATGTGATATATTCTTGTGTTAAAATTATATTTCTTGTGAAATACAGAAAACATAGTCTTTCAGATCTGATATTTTACAAGTTTCAATATTATTACTAGCTTTTTTATTAACTATTCTGCATATTCTTCTGATAAAAATGGCTATTATTATAGATTTCATTGTACTTTATTTTCACTATTCTGAATCTATTATTCATAAAAAGAATGTGATTGTGATGTCAAGTAGATAATATTATATCAATTTGTATTAGCTGAAAAAATTACTAAATAGATAAAATTTCATGCTTTGATATACTTTAACTACATATTTTTGCATTAGTCTTATCGAAGTTATGGAGATGGAAAATTGGATATTCAAAAAAGAGCCTTTAATTCGTATTCGTATTTTCTGTATCTTAAAAAAACATAAACTTCTTATATAGGTTTGAGTGATTTCTTAATGACAAAACGCAAAAAAAAAAGATTTAATTTTTAACAACTACGTTTTACAAAAATATAATATGAAATAATTTTTTCCTTCTTTAGGTCAACATACAATACTATGGTGATAAAATCCAATGAAAGACCTATTTGTAAAAGAAAAAAAATGTATACCATTTGATATAACTTCCCATTTACATAATATAAGAACTTATATAGTTAAGTTCTTCCATCTTCCTATATTATTATTTTATATTTATTTCAACTGTAAAGGTGTTCAGATATCCACTCTCTTTTGATTGCAACTTCTTATTATGAACTTGTTGCAATAGGATTTATTTAAACATTTATCTATGAGTGGACTTTTACAGTAATTGTAGTTGTATATTTTATTTGTACTGTTATTATTGCTGGAATTTAGAAATTTTGTTAATACCATGCAAAATTACTTTTTGTTACCTGTCCTGAAACGGAATGTAATATGACCTGTACGAAATATACTGGTCAAACGTACCGTTTTTGATAATTACAAAACTGAATCAAATGATAACAAATTTTATCACATCAGAAGTTTATAATACAAGTTTATTAGATTATTATTTACATGATCCGTTGGAGATATCCTTTGGTTGCATTGTTTAATAATTTAATTTTATTTATAAGAATGTAACTTACAGGAAATTTTAAGAAAAACTTCATTGTTGTTTTAACTCGATATAAATACTGTTTGCTAATGCATAATACGTATGTTGAAGTGTTATTTTTAAGTGCATTATTTTTAAGTGAAAAGAGTTAGTGGCAATTAAAAAATAATAATAAAATAATATAAAAACCCTAAAAAAATCTTTAGTGAAGAATAAGAGGATATTTTTCTTAGAAAACTGAGATCTTGTGTTAAGTAAGTTGTGGTGTCAGGCCTATACAATGGATATCGACGCTTCTGAGAATAAAATTGGTCGTACAGGAATGCATTATTTCGTTTTACGAGATAGTGACTGAATAGAATTTTTTCCACAGAATACTTCTATTGTTTGAAAATTTCATCACACCCTCACAGGTTCTACGAGAATTAATAATTTTACGACAAACCGAATTAAACTCCGAAATGAAAAGTTTGATTCGATTAGCATACGTTCCTTTATGTAGTGAACTCTATATCTGTACAGTGTAACTATATAGTCGGGAAAATAAAAATAAAAATTATAGAAAGAAATATTTTATTATGATACGTTTTAAAATAATATGAGATACACGCATTTAAACACTATTATTAAATTCTCTTAAGGGATATATCAGTGTTTTGAAAAGTTGAAATAAAATGCTAATAAATATAACTGAATGGAACATTAAAAACTTAGTTAAAGAAGGGTATAAAAATTTTCAGCTGTACTCGTAAAGAAATTTCGTTTTAGAAAAAGAGTAACTTATTTCTTAGTGAGTACAGCTGCAAATGGGTCGAGCAGTGAGGGGGTTTCGTGTCTCAAAGGCTTTACACTGAAGGCGGACACTTGTGATTCACATCTTAAGCTCCCTCTCCACCCTTCAGTTGTGAAAAGGAAGCTCATGAAAAGGTCCCTTCATTGTGTACTTTACCAGTTTAAAAGCTATTAATCAATGGACTGCTTCCCTTGACTACTAAAACAAATATTCGTTTTAAACAATATTTTCATATTAATGTTAAATATTGCTTATCTTTTAAGATATTAAAGCTACATAGAAAAATAATAAATTTAAATTCATGTACATTAAGCCGAATAATGTTAAATTAATATAAAAACCTTTTGTGATGTAAATTATATTTTTCTTATGATTTTTAAGTGGGATTTTAAATGATAAAGTAAACAAGTTTATCTAACTATAAAATTTAACGAAATATTACGAGTAAATTACAATAATACTGATTCTAATTCGTGATTATTTATTTTTTTACGAGGAATATCTCTGAAGTAAAGACCACTGGGAAATATCTCTCCTGAAGGTTGGCGAACCTGCCGTTCATGGCCACTCTAGTAACATACACACTGCATTGTTGTCTGTGAGTTGTCGCGTTGAAGTATCTTTTATTACGTGTGAGTTGTTACGATATAAAATGAATAGGAAGTCGATGTTACCGTCGATTGTGAAATACGTGTCACACGTGTTTTTATATAAACAAAACGTTAAGCCGTCTGAAATTAATAGGCAGTTGGTTGCTGTGCACGGTGATAATGTAATGAATGAAAGAAACGTCTGAAAATGGTGTGAAAGGTTTAGAAATAACAGAATTAATATGCGTAATGAAGAACGTTCGGGTAGGCCCTCGATAATCACCGAGGACTTGTTGAAACGCGTCAATTATCTCGCTCAACGATTTCCGACCTGGCCCTTCTTTTCCTGATGTTTCAAGAGTTGTTACTGGTCGCATTGTTCATGGTCATTTAGGCTACAGAAAGATTTATGCCCGTTGGGTGCCGCACGTCTTAATGGAACGTCACAAAAAATCCGAATGGAATCTGCTCTGGAATTTTTGATGCACTACACAGAAAAAGGTGATGAGTTCCTTAGTTCAACGGTTACCGGCGATGAAATATGGATTTCGTATTACACACCAGAGAGAAAACGACAGTCAAGTGAATGGCGTCATCCTCAATCATCAAACAGACCAACAAAGGTCAAATACAGCCGTTTGAACGCAAACTGATGGCCACAGTCTTTTGGGATCGGTTTGGCATACTACTGATTGATTTCATGCCACGCGGAACGACTATAAATGCAGAAGCCTACTGAAAAACTCTACGTAAGTTACGGCGCGCCATACAAAATTGGAGACGTGGGCGGTTGTTTTGTTGCACGATAATGTACGCCCACATGTTGCGGGTCTGACACGTGATTTACTGAGAAAATTTGGATGGAAAATTTACGATCACCCATCATATAGCTCGAACTTGGCTCCTTCTGATTACTAATTTTTGAGAGATTGAAAAAAATTTTGAGTGGTAAGAAATTCGCGGGTGACGATGAACTTAAAAATGCTGTTAATCAGTAGCTAAATGGACTGGCGGCAGAAGAATGCGACGAGGGTGTATTGAAGCTTGTTATCGCTACGGATAAACGTTCTAATTCATGTGGCGATTGTATAGAGTGTAGTATAAGGTATTTGGTTAGCTGGCATTTCTCCCGCCACCACCCCATTCGGTCGCCCTAGAGCATAGACCAAATGTACTGTGCCAATAAACGGCTACTGAGCCTCGAAACAGATTTGCGACCTCGTTATCCTAATTGCTCCTAATGAGCTCCTATCTTGCGTGAGCGGTTAAGCTGGGCGCCGTACAGCACCCGCCTATGTGTCCCTACCGCTCACTTGTCACATTAAAACTAAATCGGGGAGGCGCACCCCTTGTTACAATTAAAACAATAAAAGTTACAAAATTAAAAGACGGCAATTTAAGCCGCCACGCCTCGGTCGCTGTTTGCCAGCTAGTGTCTGTCCACCATTTAAGCGCTTGGAGCTTTATTGGCTGATGGCAGCCATTATTTCTAGGAAGGTTTTCACCGACACGCCACAGGAATCAATTATTCCCCATTAAAATTAGCTTATACTACCGATGACGGTTGAACATCGCAACCTCATCGAGGAACTCCCACACGGTCCGACAATGCGGCTCACGCCACATTGACTCGCCGTTTATGAGCGGCCAGTTTTCCCCCTGACCTCTAAGTTCCAGGGTGGCCCGGTCTCTGGCCCCCCCAAGAGCAGGGCAGTCGAACATTAGGTGTTCGTTCGACTGGACCTCCCCACAGACGCACAACTCATCAGCCGCTAGGCGAAACCTGAACAGATATTGCATCAAATTCACGTGGTTGGTGAGCACTTGGGCACCCGCCGCCCTTAAAAATGAACTTGAGGCATACCATCCCCCCAGATCCTGTATAAATCTATACAGAGATCTTCCCTTAGACGTGGTGTGCCATTCATGCTGCCATGCCTCCATCGCGAGGCCCCAAAGCCTCTTCCGCAGGCGGGAAATGGGCAACTGTTCGAAATTTAGACCCGGTGCATTGTGATCACCGTTCCGTTCCGGTTCTAGCCCGGCCCGAAACCGTATCCCAAATACCTCGGTTTCCCGACCTCTTCGCAACTTCCACATGGCTGCTCGAACTTTCACCACTAAATCGATTGGGAGAGCCTTTCCCAATACGGTAGTAGCCTCGTAGGAGGTTGTTTTAAAAACACCAGTGCATACAATTAAGGCTCTGCGCTGGGCACTCCTTAAATTTAGAAGCAGTGCTCTATTTCTATCCAACCTATGCGCCCAAACTGGCGCCGCGTATGCAATCATAGACTCGAAGACACCTCGGTACACTAAGTACATTTGGCGACCAGAAAGCCCGTAGTCTTTCCGAGCAATCCTTCTAAGTTTGTGCATCACAGAGACGGCGTCCGCCGCAACTTGTCTAATGTGGTTGCTAAAAAGCAACTTATCATCAAACAAAACACCTAGGTACTTATGAACCCTTACTCGGCTGATTACACAGCCTTTATACTTAATGTGGGGGTTTCGACTGCATGATAATTTGTCTGCGCCCTTTAGAAGCATAAACGTCGTCTTGGGCACAGAAATCTTTAAATTTTGCATGTCCATCCAGCCTTCGGCGGTTGACAAGGCCGCCTGCGCTCTACTTTCCAGCTGTGGTCGTGAATTTCCACGAACTAAAAGGAGACAGTCATCGGCGAAAGCCTGGGCCGTGACTCCTTCTGGGAATGTCAACCCCAGAAATCCATCGAACACCAGGTTCCACAGCAGGGGACCGAGAACGGAACCCTGCGGGCTTCCCCTGGTGACGGATTTTTCCACAACTAGGTGCGCATCTTTAAACAGGGCCGTACGGTTAGACAAATAGTCTCGTACCACGGCCTGTATGGCTTCGGGAACATCGCGGCGTTCCAAAGCATAGAGGACAGAACTCCAACACAAAGAAGGAAATGCTGCCTCTATATCAATAAAAATAGCCAAAACATATTTGCAGTCGGCGCTTTCCACCTCGGTAAGAGCATTTAAGATGCAATCCTCGGTGCCAACCCCTTTCATGAAGCCATATTGGCCTCGATTTAAAATACAGCTCATATCGATGCCCCCCTCGAGCCGTTCCACAACCAGCCTTTCCAGCAACTTGCCGAGAACCGGCAAGAGGCTGATGGGTCGATAACTGCCGACCTCACCAGGATCCTTTCCAGGTTTCAGGATTACCCTTACCAAAGCCACCTTCCAGCAAGCCGGAAAGCAGCCCCAGTTTAGGCATCCCGTGAACAGTCTGCCCAGTGGCTCTCTTATGACAGGCAATAAATGATGGAAAATATCCGGGTCAAGTTGGTCAATCCCCGGTGCCTTCCCTAGTGCCATTCGAGAAACCACTCGGTCTATATCTTCGGGTTCCACGGTCCGAGCGCCAGGGAATGGTGTTTCACCCGCTCTAACGCTGATTTCCGCTTCCCCCTCCGGAGCATCTGGAAACAGAGTATCCAGGAACGCCCGGTAAGTCGCCACAGATGTTAATGTGTGGTCACGACCACCTAACCCGCACCGGACACTGGACAACACGTGCAATGGCTTCGGTCGGTAACAAGCCTTCGCGAGCTGCCAGGGATCGCGCTGCAATTCCCGCATGGAGTCTTTCCAAAACTTGAGTTTGGCTTCCTTGATGGCGTGAATATATTCGTTACGGGCGCGCCGGAAGGCCCGCAGACGCTCAGCGCGCACGTCGTTGACAGTGATCCCCGTTAGGGGGCAACGCTGGTATCTTGCCCGAGCGGACCTCACTCTTGCGCGCAGCACACTAAGGTCAGAGGACCACCATTTCTTGCCGGGCCTCCGTCTGCCTTCCACAGACGACCCCCCGGAAAATGGGGTCATGACGGCTCCAGGCACGCTAAGATCAGCGGACTGGCTGCTTGTGACGGGTCCGTCCATTGGCCTAGGCCGCCGTAGGACCACGTCGCAACCAGTCTTGATGGCCCGGCCGATTAGCTCCGCCATCAATTCCACCTCCTCCCTCGACTCCATGCTCCACCGCAACCCCTGCAATGCAGCATCGCACACCCGCCTAAGCCTGTGTCGATCCAGGCCCCTTAGGTTGTAGCGACCTGGATTTGGTGCCCTTGGACCGCCTCCGTAAGCGATTTCATAGGTTATAAGCCTATGATCGCTCACACTGGCCTCGGGCCAGACAGTCCAACTACCTATCCTTCGAAGCAAACCACCCGTCACCAAGGTGACGTCTATATAACTCTCTCCCAGTTCGCTGGAGAAAGTTGGTGGTTGCTCCGCATCATTAATCAGGTAGAGGTTCCTGGCTTCTGCGAACTGTTCGAGACCAGCGCCTCTGGGGTCTGTGAGTGGTGAACCCCAGGCGGTAGATTTGGCGTTAGCATCCAGGGCAACCAGCACTCTGGTGCCCGGGAGACTGTCCAGAATCCCGCCCAACTTCGCCAGCAAGTCATCGATACTCCATCCAAGCTGGAAGTATCCCGACACGAGTACAACATCGAGCGTACCCCTCGTGATCCGCACGACGGTGAATTGCTCATCTGACCACTGGGGCATCCAGAACACACCCAAATCGTCAGAGCCAACTACAATCGCAGAGAGCGGCCGTCCCCCACGAGAATGAATAACTTTCACCCCGTGGAAGCCGACCACCCTATCCGCGACTGCGTACGGCTCCTGGACCAAGAGGACCTCAAGGTTGTACTCCTCAAGGAGCCTCATGGCCTCGGACGTGGCTGCCCGGGAATGATGCAGATTAATCTGCCCCAGGCGTATGCGTTCGAAGTGGAAGATGTCCCCAAGGGCTTCTGACCGTTCAAGCGTCGCCATAAGCTGTGTTGTTAACAGCTCGAGCCCGTGCTATGTCGTACGCCTTAGTATACGCCCTAGTATAAGGTATGTAGTTTAAGAAAATTAAAAATATTTTTAAAGTTTTCAGAATAAATATTTTTACAATGAAACGGTCTTTACTTTAGAGCCTCTCGCATATTTTGTAAATATTTTCTATTAGGTTATTTCATTTATGAGTTAGCAAATTACGGGTTATGATTAATAACCTTTTCGCTTTGACAATTTGAACGGATCTGAGGGTAATCTTTCTGCTTAAAAGTAGTTTATAACGTATCTTCTCTATCTGTATAAATTATTGAGTTACTGTTCCTAAATGAAGCAAATTTTTTTGTACATAGCTTTCAATAAAGTTTACTTTGGTTATTTTTTGAAAATCGTTAATAGGGTATCACTGCTTTCAAACATTAACCTATCTTAGTAATTTCAAAATTAATTTACAATATTGCTGATGTAGAAGAAAACTATTGTCATTTTTTTTCACATATTACATGGGACAATATTAAAATTTGTTAGGTGTGTGAAATGTAGTTTTATGATAAACTCCTTGTGTTTATTTCAGCGAATGAAGTAATTAGAAGAAAGAATTTATTTTTTCGATAATTACGAAGACATTTTAAGAAAACTGTCTACTGCTTCATAGATATAAATTTTCAAATAAATTCCATGTAACCGATCCCATAATTAATAGATTATAATACTATTCAATTAAAATGTTCTTTCTCGTAGAAATTTGATAATTTTATTCATATTTAATTAGGAAAAGATATTCGACTTTCTGCTATGAATTATTTGTACAGCCTTTACGAAATATTTTTTTTTTAAACAAAATCATCAAATTTATATCAAAAATACCAAGTTTTAATTGTTTAATCATTGTTGTGAAGTGATTATTTCATACGATATTTCTATTAAGTAATGTTACATACTAATATATATTTAATGCATGTAATTATTTTAGTTTGCAACATTACGTGCACTATAAAAATTTTTAAACGTTTTATTGGTACCAGTGTCTATTTAATGGCAAATGTTTATATAAAAAAGCAGAAAATAAAAAAATATAAATGTGTAATTAATAATCTCTTATTCTAAAAGCACAAGTAGGAATAATGCTCTTTTGGTGCTATTATATCCTTTTTTACTAAGATTTAAATGCTTAAAAATGTAAGTTAATAGGAGGTGTATTACGTAAATAGATTTCGTCTTTCAATTTTAACGCTTATTTAACAATCTTTGACATTCATTAATATAAAAATGCAAGTTTTGTGAGTAAATGTAAAACGATATAGTTCGGTGTAAAAGGATTCTAAACATGTATTCAAGAATGATACAACTCACCGCTTATATAATCCACTCATATAATTAATTATATCTGTACGTTGATAAGCGATGGAAGAAATTTAGCTTTATTTACGAAAAAAATAAAATTAATTTTTACCTATTTAATTATATAGATTCATTTAAAAAAAAAAATTAACCAAAGGTCAGTTTCTAAGTTCGGGAAAATCATATATTGTGAAAAGAATGTAAAGATTCGATTAAATAAAATATAAATAAACATAGTAAAAATAAAAAATAGTTATTAAAACATACATAACTAATGCTAACGTAAGATTTAATAAACAATTCCTAAAAATATACAGAAAGAGGATAGGGGTAATGGAAAGAAGGGAAACATAAATGGGGGAAGGAAAGGGATAGGAGAAGAAAGGGGGAAAGGGATAAAGGGAAAGGGAATATGGTAAAAATAAAAATGGGAAGAGGAAAATAAGAAAAAAGGAAAAAGGGTGAAAAGGAAAGGGGGAAAGGGAAAATGTGAAGGTTAAACTTTGTGAAGTTCCGTAATGTTCATTTTGTTAATGTTTTATCAAACTTCAATTGTTTTCATTTAATCTACACATACACACACACACACACACACACACACACACATATATATATATATATATATATATATATACTCAAATCTAGCAGTAGCAAAGCATTGCCGGGTCTGCTAGTCATAAATAGATTGAATGAAAGAAAATAGTAATAAATGAAAGAAATACTAACGCTGACAAATAAATGCTTGAATAAAGAATAATTCTTTTGTGTTTACTAACACACATATAAAACATAGAAAATTTATGAAATATTAAACACCATTTAAAAAAGAACCGTTATTTCGCATTTAACATAAAAAACAAATACGACGTGCCATAAGACGGGCTTCAAAGTGATCATCACATTCAAGCATGTTTTAAGTTCTTATTCAAAATTATGAATAAAAAGAGACAAGCATTTAATAAATAAAATACTGAAACATGAGATTTTAATCAACAATATATTTACTAACAAAGCAAAAATTTTAAGAACTAATATTTAATATTAAAACAGAAAAAATTACAATAAAAAAGGAATTAATAGATTAAAATTTTTAGACCTAATACTAATTTACTGAAAATAGCAAAAATATTAAGTAGAGATTAAATCCAAAATCTACGCAGATATCCAAATTAAAAATCATTTAACTGTTCATTTCCACATATAAGGTAGCACCTTACACAGGCTTCTAACATAAGTAATGTCGCTAACACAATCAGGTCCGATAATCGACAGTAAGGGTTTCAGTATTCGAGCACGAATCTAAATCGGTTTCAATACACCTTCAAGTTCAGGTCAAAATATGAATGTACCCGGACGTGTCGACCACGCCATCAGCATATTCAATACCGAATATGCATGTAATGGAACTTAATATGCGTTTTCGCATAATCAGAATTCTTCCACGACCGGTTAGTCATTGCTTACTACTTCACGATTCTATCTACAGAATAAATTTCGTGACTTACGTGTTCTGTTGTAAAAGATATGCATGTTGAAGTCGGCTTGAAAATTATTTTAGTCAAATGCCATATTTGGCTTAAAAACAAATCCAGAGATAATTACTAGAATAGAGCAAAAATATACAGATATTGGAAGGTGTTTGCTTTGTAAAGAAAGAAGATTCTTTTATTTTATATGACCGAAAAAAAACTTGTTTCGTAGGTAAGTAATTTTAAAGCAGTATTAGAAATTATAATTTTATAAATTTATAGATACGAGTATTTCGTCAACTACTGTTATACTTAATAATATACACAATAGTCATAATACGGAGGAGTTCGCACCCCCTCCTTCTACAGAGCTACAACTCGTAAAATGTAGTCTAGAGAAAATGAGTTTTAAGACTATAATCCCTTGAAAAAATTCAATTAAAATCAATTATTAAAAAAAACCGGAGTATAAAATAAATTTTCGTGATGCTCCATTTCATAAAAATGTCTTTAATGATTTTTTAAAAGTATTCTTCGGTCAATGAATGAAACCGTTACTGTTACAATGGTTTTCCTTCTTTTTTAAAGTGTAAAAATTATGTTTTATTACAAAGAAATTAAATAATAATACTGAAATTTTATGCAATATTTAATTCCTTAACTTAAACTTATTAAAACTAAATTCAAACCTGTACTTCAAACCATGACTGACATTGGAATGAAAAGCAAGGGTATTATAGCATGATTAAACAAATTTATAAAGAGACATAACTGTACAACTGTATCACTGAAATAAGTATACAAATAAAAATTTACTGTATGAAATTTACGAGAAAGGTAGTCCACTAGAAGTAACATTAGTGAAGCAACAAAATTATTCATTCGAACAATGTAAAATAATTCTTTTAATAAAACAGAAGTTTCATTATATTATAAGCGAAATTTCCGTGAAAAGTAAAACGATATCTCTTTCTCTTTCTCTCTCCATATATATATGGAGAGATAATACACACACACACATATATATATATATATATATGTATATATTAGTGGTCCCCGCCACGGTTTCGCCCTCACTCTATAGATACTTGCTTTTCCCGTCGCGGTCAGGGAATGCTTAGCCGGTCAGGAGCTCTAACCATTGAATTCCCTGTATTCATTAAGCTCATGTTTATGAGAATAATAATAATAACAATAATAAATAAAAATTATTACTGTATTGTCCTTCGTACATGTAAAAACATATTTTGCCAGGTTCTTATTATTACCTGGCAAACACCACTAGCAGGTGACCGACCTTTGTTTCCCAATTAAAAAAGATTTTTATTTTAATTTTATTTTTTTAGTCAAATAACCGGAGGTGCAGTCAGTCGCGTCTCACGTACAATAACAACGGTAGTAGGTGTGTAGTGGTTCTTAGATATTTGTGTGAAGAGTATCTGCATGCACAAATATAGTGAATATTTCGTTGAGAATAGACGGCAATAGGGAACATTTGTAGTCATTGTTCAAAAGTTTTTACTTTTGAACAATCCCTCTCAAGGTCGAATTTTAAAAAATCTAAAAATAGATTTTTAGGTATTTACATGATGATTACATATACCAAAGATCAATTTGATATCCTAATTTCTTACCAAGAAATTACAAAAAAAGAAAATTTCATTGTTCCTCCCCATCTTAACCCTTTAAACTCGGAATTTCAAAAAATCCTTTCTTAGTGTGCACTTACACCGTAAGAAAAACGTGTATACAACTTTTCATCAACTTATCTTCAGTACTTTTTGGTAGGTATTGATTATGAATAGTCACTACATTTTGTTTTATATACTCGTACATAGATACTCGTATACACAACAAGAAAATAACGTAAGTATTGCATAGGTCGATTAATATTATATATATATATATATATATATATATATATAACATTTCTATATGTGTGTGTGTGTGTGTGTGTGTGTGTGTTCGCGCGCGCGTGTGACGCTCCCGTAGTTAAAGATTCTAAGATAAGTTATTTGATACCGAATGCAAAACGTTATTATTACAATCTAATATTGTAGTACGTTTCATGCTTTGTTGGATGATTTATCTATCCAGTTAATACTATTATTGCTCCTCTTGGTTTTATGAGGAGTGGGAGGGTAGTCTGCTTGCTACTGAGGTTTAGGACAAAGTTTCTCCAGATTATGAGATCGGCTATGAGATAGCGTATGATGCTCTGGATCCACTTTCGCTTTGATACAAATTTTTTAAAACTTTTGTGTGGATATAATTCTAGCAAAATGTTTCCTAACTTTATTTATAATTTTACTTTAAGAATCGTAATAAAATTATTAAGTAGTAAACGACAACAAAATAAATACTATTTAAATATATTTCATATAATAATATGCAATAATAATTTCCTAAAAACTAAACTTTTCGCTTTTTCCATTTATTGAAGAATTAAATCAAAATGCTATGATTTAATAGTAGTATTTTTGAAGCAGTTGATCATTTATTTATTGCTACAACACTAAGTATGTTGGGTAACAAAACATGAAATTAAAAACAACTGTAATTACTCTTGTATAAAAACCTTTGGTTAATATGATCATAGCCAATATACAAAAAAAATATTTTTTTCAAAATAAACAAGTTGTAATAAAATGGTAATTAAATATTTCTACATTTAACCGTAGATGAAATTTACAGTTAAATTAAACCAAGCTTTGTTACAAGTTTTTAACAATATGGTAATATTGTTAAAAACTTATAGCCTGACCCCGTAAAGGAAAACATTCTCCTTGTGACGATCCCGGTCGCCACACCACCTCCTTTATTAGCCCTGAGCGGGTTTATCGGATGTCGTCTTCCAGAATCTCCAAATCTGATTACACATCTCAGTCATCTGTTGGCCACTCTCTCAGGATGATACTGACGCAAATTCTTAGACAGACATTTCTATCGGTGTATTAAGTCATAAATATACTATCGGCTTCGCATAAGGCTTCACCACATTTCGCTCTGCAACCATAACCTTTTTTTTTCTCTTTTTTTTTCCTTACGCCAGACCCTCAATTAAGCATAGAACAGCGTAGGGAATGTCCTTTCTACTCTAACAGCTCTTCCCACCTACAGGCAGTATGTCCTGCATGGCAGGTCGGGCTGCAAGTCGGACCTTTATTTTATATTATATTAATAAGCCATTACTATTAACAACCCATCAGAGTACCCCACTTTCTGCGCAATGTTTTAGCAATGTTCCTATATGAGGCTATCTAGCTTCCAGTTATCATTATACAAAAACTACCACAAGGGGTCACCGATCCCTCATCAAGAACGGCCCACCACGGCGAACCGTCCTCTCCAGATCGAGGCTGCCTTCCCTAACTAAACACATGCCACATTTCCATTTTCCACATTTCCCCAGGCCTGCCCACTGGAAAGCATATAACCCATAGTCCCCTCTGGAGTAAATGAGGTAAACCCAGCTCCTGTTGAACACCGTCACACCTACAACATTGGTATATGATGTGCTCCGGTGTGTCCTGTGATTCGCAGTAATCTACAAACCAAGATAACGCGTTTACAAAACCGGCACAGGTACCCCTCAAACTCTCCATGTAAGATAAGCAGCTGGGAGAGGTAGAATCCCACCTTCCCAAAGCCACGCTGAACCCATAGATCAATGCTATGTATAATGCGTCTTGTCCATTTTCCTATAGGAGAAGCATTTCAGACTTCCTGCCAATCTTTCAAAACGATTTGTCTAGCCTCAACTACAGGTATTCCGTTATACACCTTGTACAGCATTTAAGTCCTCAGCAGAACTGGAGGGATGCCCGAAACCACTTCAGCAGCATTACGGGAAACAGTCCTGTATGCCGCAATAATTTTGATGGCAATTCGCCGTTGAATAGACGATAGCCTATCAACGTTCCTTTTACTAGTAAATGCATCCAGCCAGGCAGGGGCCGCATAGAAAATTATGGATAAAGCCACTTGCAAGATAAGTCACCTATTGGACGCCCGCGGTCTTTTATCCCTTCCCATAAGTTGACCTAACTTGACAACAACACTCTGGGCACGCTCAGATGTGTGTTGAAGAGCCGATTCTTCTCGATCCAAACTCTGGGGGTATTTAGCACACTCCGACGGGTTAACTTCAACATCTTCAATAGTTACTTTCATCTCTCGTATTCGCCTCTTTCCAGCGAGTGCGACGGCCTTGGATTTAGGGGAGGCCAAACTAAGACCTCTCAAATGTAACCACACACTCACTTTTTGCACAGCGGCATTCACCGTATCCTCAACTTCTGCTTCAATATAACTAGCGACCAGGAAAGCTAGGTCGTCAGCATAGGTAACCAGTTCGACGTCTCCCGTCGAACTATCCTGTCGAAATTCAAGACGCAACAGCCCGTCGAAGGCAATGTTCCACAACCGCGACCTCAAGACCGACCCCTGCGGAACCCCACCAAACATATCAAAGGAGATCTCTCCATCCTCAGTCAGTCTTCACCTTCCTCTCATGCAGATAGCAATTGACAATACTCAATATATATCCACTGACTCCACGAGCACGCAACGATAGATGCTATGATCACTGGCCACGGAACATCTAGGTGATTCCTGACATCTAGGAGGATCAGTAACGGTATCCTCCGTCGACGGCAGGTGCCGGCTGCCCCATATTTCGCACAATTGACGATATGCCTAATAGCATCCGTAGTCGACCTCCCCCTAAAAAAACCATACTGATTAGAGGAGAGGCCGTCCGATTCCTCCACGTCCTTCCAAAGCCTGTCGACTATTAGCCGTTCCATTAGCTTGCCAATCGTGTTTAACAGCAAAATAGAACGATAGACAACGCTACCACCTTCCGTTAAATTTTTAATAGGGATTACGACCAGCAGCGCCTCTTTCTATTGTGCAGGGAAACAGCAAGCTTGTAGCGCACAGTTTAACGGGTTACGGATTACGAAAGGGTGCCTTGAGACAAGCTTCTTAATAATGGACCACGGGACCATGTCCGGGCCTGGACTCTTATCTGGATGTAGCCGCGAGTAGCTCCTCGCATTTCATCGATGGTGAATCGGTGAATATGGACCACACGAATCTGTCTCCAAGGTGACTCAACGACTGGAAAAAGCTCAGAAATTATACAGAGAGCGAAATCTCTACTTTGAGGGGCAACAGGTTTCCCAAACCTGCTCATAACAATTTTATATGCCCCACCCCACTGATTGACGTTGAGGTTAGCCAGCAGTTTTAGCCAGACCTTCGCCTTGGCCTCTTTTATGGCCGCATTCACCTCTTGCACGCCGATAATCCTGAACGAGTTCCTTGACTATCCGGCCAATACATCTATTGGCCCTCTATAATTTCCTCCTGGCCGCAAACGCAGCAGTCGGTTTCTTCGCAATGTCACTGGACAACCAATATACTCGTTGTCTACGAAATCCATTTAGGGTTCCACCACGTCGACATTTTTCAGTTACAGCTTCCGATAAGCTCGCAGGTGTAACTAGGTTGTTCGTTCGAAACTTTGCAGAAACCTTATTGACAATACGGGCGGCCCGAAGTCCATTCGGTTTTCTACGCTGAAGACGCACCATACGACCAAGCAGCTCAGTTTGGAACTCCAAGATAATCGCTAGATGGTCACTTGCGATTTCATCAGAAAGAATCTTCCAGTCTCGAATCCTAGGAACTATCTGCTCGGAGGTCGCCGTAAGATCCACAAATGACCCACGCCCCCTACCAACATAAGTAGGTAAAAAGTGCTCATTATGGAAAGTCCAAGTGCTGAGAACAATGCTGCCAGAATGTATCCTCTTGGGGTCGAAATCATTTCCCCAAGCTCCAGACATTGCGAGTTAAAATTACCGGATAATATAACTGGGTTTTCTGCACGTCGGATAAAATCCTCCAGATCACCAAGAAAAGCTTGATACCATTCATCGTTGGAATTAGGTGAACCTTTTTTTTTTCAATTGTCAGTAGTCAGAAACTAAACGACACAAAAATCGCAGGCTTGTGTTAGCTAACTAATTTTAATAAGCAGTATCTTTTTTCCCCTTCTCCCTCAGACCGGTTATCCATTTAAGTATACTCGGTCTGGGAGAGTGTCCTTATACTCTAAGAGGGCCTTCTTCCCGCCCACCGGCTATAATTCCGGCACGGCAGGTCGGCCCCTCCGGTCGGATCTTTTGTTACTTTAATTATTTGCCTGCCTCAAATCCCCAGGTACAAAGCCAGGTCCAGCAAAGCTGTCCCCAGCCCCACCCCAGGGACCGGGTCTCGGTCTTTTTTATGCCTGCCTCAAACCTCGCAGCCGGGGAGCCCACCCCGGCAATGCCGTTACGGACCCCAACTACGAGGCCGGGTCTCGGTCTTAACTTTATTATTCTCCATAATTCCGATGTCCTATGCCGTTGAAGTGACAATTGCTAGTATCCTCTTCTTCTACCTTCCTCTTCTTTCTCCTTCATGACAGTGTAGGTGAATTTTTCAAATTTCCTCCAATTTTCATCAGAAGATAGGAGGAATCGGGCAAGTTGCTCCAGCTCCTCGCCCGATATTCCAGCTCGTAATCTCACATCATACCAGTTAACACATCTGAAGATGGTGTGTTCAGGCGTATCCTCGTATTCACAATACATGCATTTGGGGCTATTTCTCAAGCCAAATCGGAAGAAATACGCCTGGAAATTTCCGTGGCCCGAGAAAAATTGTGTGATGTAGCATCCGATTTCTCCGTGATTCCGATTCACCCATTGTCTTAAACTTGGAAAAAGGCGTTTGGTCCACAGGGCGCCCTGATGTTGGTCCCATCTTCCCTGCCATTTATCCATTATCTGGTCCTTTGCTTGCAATTTCTCCATACATTGGGAACGCAACCATCTTTCTAGTACCCTAAGTTCAATGGGTGGATCGGAGGCAAGAACACATGGCGCTTCGTACGATATGGTACGGTATCTACTTGTTACTTCGATCAAGGCACGTCTATGAATTCCCTGAAGTCGCCTGACATTTCTAACAATATGTATAGCCTTATACCACATCGGTGCTGCATACAATAATGTAGACGTGCAATCAGAAACTATGACTTCTTCTGGAAGGTCTAGGAGCAGTCTTGCCAGATAATATTCCAGATAAAGTCTTTAACGACTTTTCTGCCGCACTACATCTGTCAGCTATATGTGGATTGAAGCTCATGGATTTATTAAGGATGACTGCAAGGTACTTCGTTTGTGCAACTCGACGTAAAGGATGATTGCTCACTTTCAAGTCTAAGTTTCTGATGTGTCTTTTGCCTGTTAGAGAAATGTATTCACATTTGTCTACAGCTAGTTTCAGGCCTTGTTCGCCCAACCAGGCGTGAATCAA
This sequence comes from Lycorma delicatula, assembly GCF_047948215.1. Lineage (NCBI taxonomy): Eukaryota > Metazoa > Arthropoda > Insecta > Hemiptera > Fulgoridae > Lycorma > Lycorma delicatula. The sequence continues at coordinate 278,401,794 of NC_134455.1, read as the reverse complement.
CTCCAGGACTCTATTGCCACTAGTCTCAATTTCGATCTCAGTTTTTGCAGCAATTAGTATAGCCAAGTCGTCAGCATATGCTATGATTTCAACTCCATCTGGTAAATTCAGCCTCAAAACATCGTCAAAGTCTATTTACCACAGCAAGGGGCCCAGGACAGACCCCTGTGGTAAATCACCAAAAATTTGATGTCTCAAGCTTCCCGCCTCCCCGCCAATGTCAGTTTACAATTGAAATCTCCCATTAAAACGATTCTTTTTGTTGCCCGCTGTAATACTCCAATGAATGTAATACTCCGGTGAGTTCGAAGATGTATTGCTCATATGTATCTAGAGTAATATTTGGGCTTATGTAACCAGATACCAAGACCATATCAGGCAAAAGCACAGCCAAAATACCATCTCCTCTATAGAGAAGCTGCTATCCTAGTTTGTTACTGACGTTGTAAATGGCCACATCGCCAGATGCGTCGGCAAGCCAGTCGTGACAGGCCGCCGTCCTATAATTTGGCTCAGTGGTCACCACAATGTCCACTCTTTCGTTTCTGGCTATTTCCTCCACTACATCATGCGAAAGGAGACTTCGATTAGCATTTGAGAGCAGTAGTTTAGCCATCCGTTCTCTTGTTGCACCCTATGCCTCCAGTGTGATCAGAACTACAGCAATCCAGACATTTCATTTGCTCCCTGCAATCTCTTATTACATGTCCCTTTGCACCACAATTAAAACACAGCGCTGACCTGTCGGGCCTCTTACAGTCAGTTTCTCCGTGGCCAGTCGACCAACATCTACAACATTTCTGGGTCTCTGTGCGAATAAAGGACCGACAGTGGACCCATACGACTTTGATTCTTTTGGCCACAAGTTGGACTGCTGCCTTATAACTGGTAATAATCGTGGCAGTTCTTGTGTCGACATAAGCGTGTCTAACAGATGAAATTCTAAACGATTCATTTTTTCCAATGATTCCGTGTATTGCTTCTTGTAATTCTTCCTCAGTCGTGTCTGCTTCTAAATCATTGATGTATACTACCGAGCGTCTATCCCCTCTAGATCTTACGTCCAGCTGAAGGTCATGAGCTCTGTCCTTAAGCACCGTGGTGAATTGCGCCGCTTTTTCGGCACTCTTGATCCTGACCTCCAATTCGTTGTTCCTTCCTTTTCATAGAGAAAGTACTTCTCCAGCTTCTTCCTTGTTTATTTTACCTTTCATGGTACGGAGCAGATCCGCGTAGGACTTTCCCTGTCCCTTGATAACTACTATCTTGCTCCCCTCAACCGAAGGCGTCGAGCGACGTGCCAAGGCGGATCCGGATCGGCCACGGCTAGAGTCTGATTTCGTGGGTACTACCAATTTTGCAGGTTCCTCGTTGGTTCTATGCAAATACATAAGTATTTTTCTCAAAATATTGCCATATTCACCAGTTGGTAGAATATAGGTCACTTTTCGTACTCTGACTAGTACCTTTCTTAATGCACTTATAATGCATCTGGCCGCAAGCTTTTCCCCTTTTTCGGAAACGAAGAAAATAGTAAATTTATTTTTCTTAGTAGCCTCCATTTGGAAACTCTCTATCATTATGGAGGAGTCTAATGCGATCATGCCTGCTTGGATATTCTCTGTGGCCGCTCTCTTCGATTTGCTGATGTCAACAAATTGACATGTATCCCCGTCTGTCGGAAGACTAACGACTTTTACCTTGTTCATTACCCACGCAGACCACCTGCGCGGGAGTAACTCAATTAGTTCATCGTCAGACAGATCAAGATTTAAGATTTCTGCCTGATCCATGTCTGAAGCAGGATCAGTCTGGGTGGACTGTGTGTTAACCTCTACGGGAAGGGGCACATCAGACAGATCAGTTAAGCCCTCATGTATTCTCCTCAGCTCCTGCTCGTGGACCGCTATATATCTAGTCAAACCTGACCCCGTCTGCTGTTTCAGGGCATCAATCGCTTGTCCAAGCTGGTGAACCAGACTGCCATATGAGTAGGGCGACCCATCCTCTTCTTCAGAGGAGCCCTGACGGGCTCTCTTTTTCCCTTTGATGTCCATTTTCTTGACTACAGACGATTTCGTCGTGCCACTATTTGGGAGGATGTCCCTTCCAAAGGAAGTGACCCACGCCTTCTCATGGTGTGCCACTGGACTCAGAAGACAATTCCGAGTCCAGCGAGTACCCACACGCCCTGATGCCCCAAAAAAATTTTGAGAAATCGATGGCCCTAAGAAATGGTATGACATAAAACAAAATTTCATTATCCTCTAGAGTAGTTCGCATATTAGCGTTTAGATTAAACTTGCGACACAATGCCGCATAACGGATACAATCCACTAGGATATGCTTCACTTTTTGTTGGCAGTCGCAGCGAGCACAAACTGGTGCGTCTCTTTGAGTCTTCAGATATCCATGAGTGAGTCTAGTGTATCCTATTCGCAAATAATCGTTGAGAGGAGATAATAATCTCCTCTCAACGGTTATTTCTGCATAAGCAGCTCCACGTCGACAGAGTGTTCTTAACTGTGTGAAGTTTATTGTTTGTGGTAGCATTCCATTCACTTTGCAACTCTTCAGAAAAACAGACAAGTCCGTTCGAAGTGACGCGATTGCTGAAAGGAGAGTGGAAACAAGCCACTTTTGCCACACCAACAGCGTGCTCTTTGCCTGAAATCCCAATATAGCTGAGGATCCAGCAAAAGTTCGCTGTTGTATAACGGCAATCAATTTGCGAAATGAGACAGGGTGTCTGAAGTAATAATATTAGCCTGTAAGGCGCTCATACAATCTGAGCAAACAGGAACATGTAGAAAGTTTCAGCTAATAATATGTAAGGCTTTATTAATGACATACAGTTCTGCAACGAAAATACTGGTGTTGCTGGGAAGGCCAAACATGTATGATCTGTTGTCAAGCACAAAACTACAACAAACAGAATTAAAGTTTCTTTAGCTGTTCGTAAAAACTGTAACATCAGGATTCATGCCACTAAAAATATCAATTTTTTACAATAACTGGATTTGTGTTCTTTTTATTATACTGACAAAGATCAAAGCAGTAATTTATGTGAGAAGGCTGCCAAGGAGGGTAATAACATAGAGCAACAGTAAGAACGGGAGGTAATTGTATATTTCGAGCTGAAAAAAGATGGTGAGCTCTGATGTTTAGTGGAACAGCAGATCTCTGGTGTTCTTAGTATCGAATCAGAAGTTGGTTAGAGAATACCGCATCACACGTTGGATGATTTTATTGTGCTTGGATACGAGCTACGTAATTGCAGATCATTTGATTCTGTCTATTAAAAGGGGATTGCTCACCTCTTTCCACCAATAGACTCACTACAGGGCTTGGATGAAAAGCACCTGTAGCAAGACTGATGAATGAATGACAAACGGAATCTAGCATTCTAAGAGCGGTAGATCTGGCATTTTAACGAATAAGTCACACAGCCGTAGTCGAGAACGGACTAGAGCTCGGTAGATGCACAACATGAATACACGACCAGCTTCCATTGAGTATTACATAAAATTGCAGAATGTCATTTTTAAACATTTTACTTTCGGTTCCTTTAAATGTATTACCAACGTTAGTCGTTGGTCAAACCATATTCCTAAAAGTCTAACCAGTGTGAATCCTTCAACTAGTTCACGTAAAAACACTGGAGGATCAGTGAAAACCTCAAGCATGAAAAACAGATGCATTTCGTTTTCACCGGAGAAAACCTGAATCCAGTCATTTTAAAACATGTTTCTAAACGGGTTTGCATTTTAGAGCAGCCTGTCACAAGTAGCTAAATTTCTAAATGTTACGTAAATTGAGAAATCATCAACAAATAAAGAACACACAAGTGGTTTATACAAGCAGTTTGTTATACTACTTATGGCTACAGCAAAAAAGCTAACCCTTAGGGCATTTCCCAGTGGTATTCCATTTTCTAGTGTGAAACCTTTGGATGTCGTCGTTCCAACTCGAACTTGAAAGGACCGACTGTTGAGGAAACCCCTGATAAATGTAAGGAAATTTTCTTGTATACCCCATTCATGCAGTTTATTCATGATTTCTCTATTATAAGCTGTGTCGTATGCCTTTTGTATATCAATAAATACCGCAACCAGTTGTTTGTGAAGTAGGAAGGCGTTTTGAATAAGAGATTCTAGGACAACTACATGATAGCAAATCTACCTTGCCAGAAATCGCATTGTTCGGGCGAAATTCAGGTGTAATTTTAATCGCAATTAGTAACCGCGTTTCTCTCAAGGTACCCTACTAGATGACGGTTTATCATACGTTCAATCAACTTGCACATTGTACTGGTCAAGAATACAGGGTGATATCTAAAAGGACATGATTTATCTTTAGCAGGGGATCTTCAGTACGGAAATAACCAATGTTTCTAATCAGCAATTTGGAACACACCTGGCAAGAGAATATTTTGTAGTAAATAGACAAAATTTATCGTAATGCACCATCCGGGAGGTATGATAACTTACTGAACCTTGCTTTCATTTCCAGGAGAGGTCACTGTAATTTTTCAACGCTTACGGTAGTTTAGCAAGAAAAAAGGAATGTTTAATTGATTTTGTGAATTTCCGATAATAAAAGGTACACTTTCTATCTTCAACTTATACCCCATAAACTAAGAACAGTAGTTGATGTTGGTGAAACTGATCTAAACTAGTAACCAAACGTGTTCGCTACATCAATTAGCGCGGTAACAAAAATGTGATTGAAATTGCGCAAAGCCCTAGAACGATCACTTAATGCTCTCCTGCATCCCTTGTTCCATCAAAGAAGGCAGTCTAGTTTTTCCAGATGTCTAGGTTGCCGGAAATCACAGGCACTATCAAGTATCAGGAGTGCAAATATGGAAAGTTGGTGGGTCGCGTGTGCCACTTTCATAATATTGGTTAAATGAATGTTTGTACCAGATCCAGTTTGTATTCCTAACCACTCCATCTGCGTAGCCCTGAGAGAAATCACTATTACCGACCGAGATAAAAACCGGTCTATGGTCGCTTCTAAAAACGTTTTTTCGAAACGCGACAGTCAAGACGCAAAATAGGGATACTGAACACGACTGATCGATGCCCGAAAATGTATCTGATGAAGATGGTACTAACGTATACAATCCATCGTTCAGTAAGCAGAGATCTGCGATTTGTCTTAGTCGTTCAACTATATTGCCTAGGGAAGAAAATGACGATGAGCCCCAAGAATGGTGATGGGCGTAGAAATCACCAATTATTAGGCAGTGAAAAGGAATGTGGGAAATCAGATGAGACAGATCATTCTTACTGATATTAGAATTAGGAAGCAGGTATATATTGCAGATATTCATTTTGAATGGCACCATTATCTTCACTACGACTGCAGGATGTTTGTATGCAGTGGTATCCGCGTGGCTACTATTTCCTTTAGGATAAAAGCCACGTCTTCTCGTCCTCTGCCCTCAGCTTAATAGTCGCTTCTTTCACAAACTGACTCAGGTGAGTCTACTATCCACCGGGTTGGTCTAGTGGTGAACTCGTCACCGCAAAGCAGCTGATTTCTAAGTCGTGCGTTCTAAAGTTCAAATTCTAGTAAAGGCTTTTATATAGATTTGATCGTGGGTACCGGTGTTCTCTGGTGGTTTGGTTTCAATTAACCACACATTTCAGAAATGGTCGATCTGGGATTATACAAGACGACACTTCACTTACATTAATATATATCATCCTAATTCATCCTCTGAAGTAATATCTTACGGTAGTTCCGGAGGCTAAACAGAAAAAAAAGAGTCTCCCCGACACTGTATTAAAGGATTTTATTCCTTTAGTAGGATTTCAATATCCTCACGGCCAGAAAGGAGACCGTAAACATTCCACTGAATAATACTTGTACCAATAAGAAAAACTTATTTCCTGTTATATTTAAAAACTGTGCGTGCAGAATATTTATCAAATACAATCTGATTTTTTTTTGATTTTATGATCGTTAAAAAGTGCTTCATCCATCACCATATTCTCGTAGGAATTTCAAGATAGTGGAGGGGATTTAGAAGCACGGGAGGACGATAATGCCGTTCCAGGAGTAGATGTTTTATTAGAATCTATCACTGGGATCTTGCTTGTTTGCTACGTAATTTTTGCAAATGATTTCCATTCTTCCTTGTATGTGACTACAAAAAAATCTTATCAATTTTTTTGCATTATTTATTTTATCCTTTGAACTTTTTGTCATCACCAGATATATCTTCCGCTAACATCGTCGGTCGAAGTTTTTTTAAGCTTCCAGGTTTGTGGATTTCTTCAAAAGAACCAATAACCACTAAAGAGGAATTTATTGGACAGACATATAGTTGCGATGAATACCGACGATATAACAGACCACTCCAGCAGACCCACACGTGTACTGGAGCTAGAGCTAAATATAACTGGGTTCACCCAGGTGTCCAGAGGATATTGTTCGAAAGTTACTAAACAAAGCCATTCACCCATCGGCACGAGTTTCCACCTTGGGTTACCGTTGCGTTTCGTAAGGTGTCGCAACAGCATTGAGTGTAAGTGTAAGAAGAAGTAGGGTAGGATGTTGTTGTGTAGTTGTGTAAGTATATATATTGTAATTTGTGTAATGTTCTTGGAGTAGTGTATGTAATAGATGTGTCTGTAGTGGGAAGAAAAATTTCCGTCGGGGTAAAAAGAAGTGACCTATGACGGGGATAATATTTTTTTTTTACAGTTATGTAAAAACCTTTTGTTTTTGTTAAATCTGCAGCGAAATTTTATTTAAACTATACTACTGTCCCCTTAATAAGAATAAATGTCATCTTATGATCTTTATTTTTTTCTAGGTTTGCTCCTTCTCCCGATACCCGATTATCTAATTCTAGATTTCATTTGATATACTTCATCAATGCAGTACACTAATACATTATAATCCTTGTTTAATTAATTTCCATCCGTTCCACTTAATTCCTTTTTCTGTAATCCGTTTGAAAGTTTTTGATTTTATCATTTTTCGTGATTTTTTCATCTTTTGTTTTAACTATATTCAGTTCAATTCTATTTCTTTTTATTTTTTAAATTAAAAAACTGATAGTAACTTTTCCTAACAATTTCCTTTGTAACGAGAAATTACTATCATTTATTATTTTATTTTATATTATATTTTAAATAGTTTTTTCTGTATTTACAAAACTATATTTCCGTGAACTAATTATTAGTATTTCCTCTCCCACTATTTCATCGTAGGTTCAGTTCTAATATTTAGCTTAAAATATAACAAATTTGTAGGCTTACGTCCGATGACTTAGACTTATATAATACTTAATTTTTTCAGTAAAGAAATTGGAGTAATTTAAATGTATGAGACTTTACAGCTTCAGAAATATTTTCTGACTTATGAGTAGCTTTGTTAAAAGGCTATTTTGATTATAATTAAGGAAATATTTAAACTGCCTTTGTCTGTCTTGTTATTTGGTTAAAATACTAAAAAAACAAAGAAAAAGATTATTTCAAACTTTATTTAAATAAATAATATATGATTTAAATTGTGTATAGTATTTAAAATTTTAATCAACTGCCTGGATTAGATACAATTATAGTACTACTGACGCTCAGGTACATTATATTCAGAACCACTAGATGTTGTACCTTGACATTCTATTTTAACGGTTATTGCGGTTTATTGCAATCTAAATAGGATTCGTTTTGACAAAACCAAAGTCTGAATACAATGATCTGTGGTGAAAAACAAATTAATATTTTATCGGGAAACAGTTTAAATGAATTTTTAATCAATATTAGAAAATTGTGTGAAAAATAAAAGAAATCTGATCACTTGAACAAAGGCCTGACATTTACATGTAACAAGGCTTGATGGTACGAATGCAAGAGTAATATTTTTCTCATTTATCATCATAAAACCTACGTTATTTGATTTCAAACTTACGTATGATTTTTCTGCACCTGTGTTACAAATTCAAACCTCTAGTTTTGTTTTCGATTGTAGAACAGTATAGATTATTATAATTCATATTCTTATTGTACTTAAAGGTATTTATTTGCAATGAACTGGGGTTATCACCACCAGTTCAGCTACCACTTTTCTTAAATTTCTTCTTTTAAATTATTTGGTGTGCTGTATGATTCTACATGTTTGAAAAAGAAAATTAATTATCATTTTTTGGAATTTTTTACAAAAAAAAAGATTATATAATTTTTGTACTTAATGTTTTTTAGTGTTTTTATGAAAAATGTCTTTGGAATTGACCATTATTTAACGAGTATACATTTTTTCTGTTTAACCTCCGGAACTACTGTAAGGTATTATGTCAGAGGATGATAGAAGTAGTATAAGTATGCCTATCCTGGGATACGTTCAAGCTCATTCTACGCTTTTGGGTGAGGTGCAGCATGTGTGAATCCCGTGTGTGCGGCTACATGAGGTAAGATGACTACTCCGTGCGAGGCAATGAAGACTGAAGCAAAAACGTTTAAGAACTGAACTAAATTTCGTCCTAATTTCATTAATGAACTCAACTTCAGTTTATACCCCAGACTTAGGTTAGTTACGGACCCCGGTCTGGTCTACCAGGGAGCGGTGGATAGACCTCCTACTCCCACTCAGCTCCATCGCAGAGTCCCGCGTGACATTTACTTGCTTTCAACCATCGTCGAGATATCGCTACACCTCACGGCTGCATGGGATCCATGCCCTCGGTAGTGCAGTTGCCACCCCGTCGAAAGTGTTGTGTGCTCATTTAAAACTACCCCCGTCAAAACGCCGCTACACCTCATGGCTGCATGGTAACCCATACCATGCAGCCATGGTAGACCAGACCGGAGTCCGTAATTAACCTAAGTCTGGGGTATAAACTGAAGTTGAGTTCATTAATGAAATTAGGACTAAATTTCGTTGTTGCAAACAACATTTTCTTGTATTATATTCGAGGCAATTTAACGAAGAAATTTAGTGAGCCAATAGAAATTGGCTCATTAAAAGTAGAACTAGGCGCGGGGTTCGTGCTTCTGCGGACTCGGTTAGCTAGGACAGAGAGAAACCATGTAGGATATTCAAGATATCCGGACGAGGCCTACAGAGAAGGCAAAAGCTGAGTTCTAAAATCACTGATGAAAATGTCTACCGAGGCATTTACATCGGCGGCATCCCAACGAGGCCTGGCTTATTACCGTGAGATGTAAAAAGTTAGGGGGCGAAAGGCGACTTCCGTTAAAGTCCATCAGCTCAATGAAGGGGGTGAGGTGTGGTGATCGGAAGCGTCACAAGGCGGGTGTCTTCCCCTACGGGGTTGGGATGAAATTGATTACGAATCTCTGACCCCTGTTAAGGGTCAGAGGTTCTGTGGCTTTATTGAGTTTGTTTTCGGTGATTTTTCAGCTAGTCGATCGAGTGCGTACATTCCGCTAGTTTGGGTGTTTATTTATTACAGACTGCAGTTACAGTGTAGCATCATCCATAGAGTTTTTGTTCCTGAGACACGGAAGTAAGCACAGATTTCTACGACGTATACCCGCCTCATCGCAGCGAATGGGTGGTAACGACTTCTGGCCGTAAATCCCTTACCAAGAAAGGGAATACTCCGAGAGCTGCTTGCGTTCTCTTAAGAAAGAGGGCCGTGTTCTGTGGTTTTCAGTGAACCGATCCAGAAGCGAAAAAGATGTACAAGGAATGACGGGAGAATTATTCAAGGTCTTCGTCTGCCCGTGGCTTGCTACGATGATGGTAAGAATATCCCTGGTAGGATTTGAAACTGGTCTGTAGTCGATGATTGCGCGAGTGATCTACGACTAATAGTTTATAATTAGGTAGGCGGGGTGCGCGATGTTTGCAGGGGTGGGTCCGTCTCTGTTAAGCAGTCGCTCTTCCTTCAAAGGCGGGCGGATTGGCCCAACTTTTCTAATATTTTTGCGGCCAGATTTTTGAGTTATTGCACGAAGACTGGACGAACTCCCGTTAGATGACCAGGGAGAGCATTTTTCTTCTACGGTAGTTGAAGCCGCTGATCAGTCGATTTCCAGAGGTACGTTTGAGAGAGAGTAGCTGGATAGTGGACTTGGTTGACCGCGATGAAGCGGACTTTGGGCCGGCTCTCCTGAGCCGCACAGCAAGAGGGTGATCTTGATCGGCGTGCAGCTTGCGGACAACTGTCGGAAGAGGACCGAGTATTTTCACAAGGTTAGGTTTTCTAAGCGCGATTTCTGGCGCTCTTTTGTACAACAGCAGAGATATAAGGACCCATGGGGTGCCATTTATAGAGTTCATGGTTATAAGCGGAAAAAGCTATTCTTCTGTTGACTCTCTCAACCCAAGTTTGAGTTGTTATAGACAAAGAACGTGTCCTCACTCTTCTGATGAAGGATCTGCTGCCAGATGATTCCGAGTTTGATGAAACCTCGTATCATAAACGTGATCGCAGGGAAGTTAAAGTTTTCCGCTCTGAAAATTTGTCTTCAGAAATTACTGAGGCGGAAGTCCGCCTAGTAATTTGTAGCCTAGCTAAGAAGAAAGCCCTCCGATATGATTGTATCGCAGTGCAACTCTGCCCATCAACTCCACCGGCCAAAGTAGACAATTCGCCGACTACATTAAAAACATCAAAATGATGCTATGCGATGAAACCTTCGATTAATTCGCCGCCATCGCCCTTGATCCCACTCTGCCAAAGAGGCGATTTGGTGTTTGCATCTGCACCTATTAGAATCGGACAACCTGCGACCAATCTAACAATACTATACCATTTTTCCAAATGCCGTTCAGTGGGATTCCTGTACTGAAAGTACGAACTAACAACAACTAGATTGAGACCATCCACAGCAAGCTTGACAATGACGTGATGCTTGCCGTATGAAGACACTGTCTAAAGACTTCATGCACAGAACGGCGGATTTGCTGTCACCGACGAAAAACGTCTTACAACCTGGGAAACCTGGCAGATCACCCTTGACCACGTTCAGGTGTTGTAGAAGAACAACATCGAGGCTCCGTTTTTCGACAACTTCACCTAACTCAATTTAGACTACATAGGCACCCTGGGCATTTATTTGACTGAATCTATTAATCGAGAGAGTTGAAATAAATCTTGACTGCTCTCTTGCAACAACTACACTCTTTGCTATTTACGGAGTACCTATGAGTCTTCTGCAACCTTTTACAGTTAACGCAAATCGGAGACTCTGTTTTCTTCGATAATCCTCACGCTTGTGGCCCTCCTCACCACAATGCGCGCAGACCGACGCATACAATATAGAATTTCGATCTCTGGCCAAAGCGACAACATTTGAAGTATCGCTGTACGTCAAGGTATTCCTTGACGCGTAAGGATGCGAAATCTAGAAAGACTCTACCCTCGGACAGAAACTTTTGGAAGCGACCAGAGCCTAACTCAAGCACTCCGTGATACCGTGGGGCCTCACGCTTCTTTGTCTTGAAGACTAGCCTGCATTTATTTTTGAACGCAGCCTCATTCAAGTCGGTGTTCTGATCCCTAATCAGGGTCAGACCTTTCTCATCAGAGAGACTGCGGTCAATGCCATAGATTATGATATGGGGACTACGACTACGCTTGGGGTCCACCTTACCTCAAGCTTCTGCATAGCAGGAGAGTCCTGGATGACTGGGACTGTCTCCTTGTTATCAGCTATCACATTTGTATCCTTGCTGGTCTCTTTGATATCCCTAATCTTAAGGTTCTTTCAGCTGTCGCTAAGGGCAGCCTGAAAGTCCTTCGTGAGGTCGGTACTTGTCTAAGTAGATCCCTTCGGCTTGTTGACGAACAACACATCAGGTTTCTTGATCTGACTGATTTCACTCTTCGTGCGACCTACTTGAGCATAGCGCCTGGGCTGTGCTAGAGCCGGAACCGCTTCCTGAAGCACCTTGACCTCTTTGCGCTTAGTGACCAAGGTCTCATACCCTCCTGCGACAGCAGAGAGGGCCTCTTTGATTCTCGCTAAGCGAGGAAGAATTGTCTTCCTCGTACCTGAGACCACATTGCCGGGAATTTCCAAAAACTCAGTGAGGTAGTCCAGATCGCCCTGGGCTGCCTTGACCTACGGGGCAGAACTGTCAGGTCTGCCCTTCGCTTTATTGAAGCGAAGGGCATGATTGGGTTGGGTTTAACCCGGGTAGTAGACGTCCCTGTGTCCATATCGGAGATCTTGTCTTCAGAGGAAGTCGAAAGCACAGGCTCCGGCTTCCTCTTCCACCCAGACTTCTTCATTACCATCATAAATCCTTCCATGGCCAGAGTTTCTCTAGCCTGACTTACCATGAACTAACTAACTCACGCTGTCTTCCTCCTACAACTGGAATCGCAAGCCTTCAAGTGTGACGACTGCCCGCAGCGAGTACGTGCAGCTGGAGATCTGAGATATTCTAAAGTCACTCTTTGTATCTCTTATCCGCTTCTGGATCAGTTATAAAATAACCACGGATTACGGCCCTCGTTCTGAAAAGAGCGAAAGTTTGGCAACAGGGAGTATTCCCTTACTTATTACGGTGGCTTTGTTTCAGGTGTCTCGGGCTAGGGCATTGTGGCCAAGAATTGTAAGGGAAAGGACTTATGTTGATTTATATAAATTGTATTGTGGTACGGAGGGATACCACGCCAAAGACTGTTCACTCAAGAAGGTGAGGGGGTGCTCCCATATGTGTGAATTTTCCCATGTAGGGACGCCAGTTGGCCACGATTGCTGGTCGGAGGATTGTCCTGCGTACAGGAAAGCGTGGGACTTGTTGCCCAGTTACAAAGATTTATAGTTTGAAATTGAGGTGGCAGCTCTTACAGTTTTCTGTTATTTTTTACTTTGTTGATTAGAGATTTACATATTTTTGCTTTATGATTTATTTCTCGGTTTTGTTTTTGGTGTTTTCAGTACTGTTCTGATTTTGATTTAGTTTGTTGTTGTTAAATATATGTTTTATTTCTTGGTGTTGATGTTTCGATTTGTTTATTAGGTTTTACATGTATCTTCTTTTTATTTCATGTTAGGTGTAGGATTACATTTTTTGTTGGTTAGTCATTATTTATTTTTTTAGTTGGGTGTTTGGTAGTTTGTTAATATAGTTCTGGTTGGTGATTTTTTTGTGTTATACTAATGTTAATATTTTCATTGTTTTTATTTTTTTTGTGTGTGTTGGACAAATATTTAGTTTGATTTGGTGTACTTTTGTTTTCTGTATTAAATGTAGGACAATTGTTTAGTGTAGGTTTTGTGTGATTATTTTGTTTTATTGTTAGTAGTTTTCTGTTTGGAGTTTATTGGTAATTTATTATAGTTTTTCATTACATGTTTTTGTATTTAAGGTTAGTGTCTTGTAATTGTTTTGTTTTGTTTAGTGTACTGTTATTATTGTTTTACGTTTTCAGTTTAGGATTTGGTTTAGCTAAACTCACTCGTTCTTTTATCGAGTAGGTAGGAGTCAGCTCAATCGGTATGGTCTTGTTTAAGACTTGAACAGTAATGTCTGTAGGATCTGTATAGATTTAGTTCACCGATGGGAATGTCACACACTTAGCATTCATATCAGTGGCACCTTGACTGAGGCCAGACTGCAAGTTGTCTTGAGGCTTGTTGAAGATGACCTCTGGTAAAGTACCTAAGGGCTAGGAACGGAGGGGGTAAACCACCGGCTTGGTCTAGTGGTGATCGCCTCTTCCCAAATCACCTGATTTGGAAGTCAAGAGTTCCAGCAATCAAGTCCTAGTAAAGGCAGTTAATTTTATTGTATGGATTTGAATACTAGATCGTGGATACCGGTGTTCTTTGGTGGTTGGGTTTCAATTAACCACATATCTCAGGAATGTTCAAAATGAGACTATACAACTCTTCACTTATATATATATATATATATATATATATATATATATATTAACACTTATATATTTACACTCATACATAACATCCTCATTCATACTCTGAAGTAATGTCTGAACGGTAATTCCTGGAGGCTAAAACAGGAAAAAACATACAGAGGGGGTGGTGTGGCAACTGGATCCATCACATGGCGGGTGTCTTCTTGTTTGGGTCAAGATGCTTAACTTAAAAGTGTTATTTAAAAGAAGAATCTTGTTAAAACTAAAAATTGCTGGTAGCTTTTAACTCCCTCCCAAATGCACTATTTTAATAATGTTTCTGTTAACTAGGATGAAGATGTTTATCTATCATGATCTTAGGGTCTTTCAGACTTGAATAAATAATGATTTAAAATATTGTAAAATCATGTGCTATTCTTTTTTAATAATTTTTTATTAAATGAGTGTTAAAAATTATGTACTCTAATTCTAATTTTAAGTCATTTTTGTTACAATGAAGTTAGAAATACTCTGTGCTACATTTAATAGGCAATAAAATTACATAATAATTGATAATATTATTTAATGTTGTAATGATATTTTACTAAATTACTAAGACAATTCAAATCCTACAACATTATTATTCAACTAGTCATGACTTCTGTAATGATAGGATTTTAAAATTTTTAAATTCGCCTTATTCAAAAATTCATGTTGGTTTGAATACTTAATAAAAGTACACTGAAAAAATTAAAAATATATTAAAAAAAAGTTCAAGTAAGCCTTTAAAAATTTATATAAATTTAATCACAACAAAAGAAATAGTGTTTGTTACAAAATAATAACTCAAAATGTAACTCCATAAATTATTCTTTCTCTAATATTACTACACTTTCATCAGACACCTTTCTTGTACTGTTTAAAACAGTTTGGCCCATTGAATATCAAAATAATTTTTTTTTCTTTGATATTCAAGGTTTTGCATTTAAAAACACTATTTCTAATTTAACTACTTTAAAGTTTTATTTTTATTCTCTTCAATAAAATAATTCAAATATATATTTTTTGATATTTGATTTGGGTACAATGACAAATTTTTCTCTCATTCATATTTATCTTTTATTTTTATTCTTAATAAGTTTCCTAGTATTATCTTTTGGAAATATCAATCCTAAAATTAAAAAAAAAAAAAAAAAAATATTAAATTCCAGAAATTCAGGTAGTTTTACATAGAAATGATTTTTTAACTTAATATCCCCTTTTATTTCTTAATTGTTCTACAAGGAAGAGGAAAAATAAATTAAAATAGAAGGTTTTCTATGGTTTGAATATTCATATCAGATTAAGATCTTGGATTCTGTTATATAATTGTCAAAGGAAGGGTTGTATCGCCTTTTACAAAACAGGGGACTCCCTTGCACGAGCCTTTAACGCTGCATATTAGCATAGTATTGCATTACACTGTTATATTTGAAGCAGCAGCCATAGCAACTAACAAGAGATAACTGCTAAAACTATTGTGTCTAATGGTGCTGAAAATGATACTATGTAGCATTATAAATGACATTTCGTAAATGTTCCAATTAGTTAAATTCATATGAATAAATTTTAATAAATATAAGCAAGTATAAGTATAATATTACAAGTACATAATATTACAAGTGTAAGTGTAATTTCTTTACACATAGTCAAGATTTGTGAAGATATACACCTTTATTTTGTAAGAGTTAGACAAATTAGTTTAATAAAATTCAGTAAAGTTGACAGCAATTTAATTTTTTTTTTCATAAACTTAGTTTTTATCACATCATCTCAGAGGAAGGTAATAGGAGGGATATATTTTCAGTTTTTGTTGCATACAAAGAAAATCAATACCATTTTCCGATTGGGAAATAATGCTGTTTATAAATGGTTATATTAACTAGAAAAGATTGAAAGAGATAAACAAATATATTATACAATTCTGTAAAATAAATATAGAAGAAGAATTATAACAGGTAAAATATAATTTAGTAATGAAATTCTGAAAATACTGATAACAATTTTCAGAAAAGGAAAGTAAAACCATTATGACTTCATACTACAAATTAATGACTAATGATAAAATTTCATTAAATGAAAACATTCAATGAAGTATTACAAAAGTACACATATTAAAAATATTGTCCAATTCGCAACAAAAAAAAAAGCAATACTGGGTTGTAAAGGATAGTAGAAAAAACAATCCAGGTGCATTTCTAAATTGACACATTGTGCATAATCGAGGTAATAAATTCGTTTCCATTAATTTTACTTCTCAAAAAATACCAGAAAATGTAGGTTGACACGCTCTTTTTTTTTGTCTTTTTCTGTTTAGTTTCCAGAACCATCATAACATATTACTTCAAGGATGAATGAGGATGATATGCAAATGAAGTGTAGTCTTGTATAGCCTCAATTTGACCATTCCTGAAATGTGCGGTTAACTGAAACCCAACGACCAAAGAACACTGGTATCCATGTTCTAGTATTTAAATCAAATCATGTATACCAGTGTTCTTTGGTGGACTCTGTACATCATCTAGATGAAAGAATTGTTTCCATTACATTTACTTCCTCTCTAAATGTACTAGAGAATCTAGGAATTACAAATTGTTCCCTCATTACAAGTGGTGGATGCAAGGAATTTTATTGCTCTGATAGTGGGAATCTGCTGCCAAATGTGAAGGATCATTTTAAGGATGTTAACAATATGAGAATAAAGAATGCAACCAAAAATCCAGATATCCAGATGATGTTAACTGATGCATATAAATTTTCGGCTGTGTCCAAATTTGTTACAGGGGTTTAAAAACAAAAGAAATAGAGCAGGGAAGAGTGGATAGCTCCAGTCCTGAGGGCCGGCATGCTTAAGTGTGCCTGTTTCAATGAGCAACTAGGGACTCCAGGGGTCAGTTAGGTTGGATATATAATGCGTCAAGATAGAAGATTAATGATTGTAAACCGATTTCTCTATTATTATAGATAATAGAGAAAGGTGATAATAAAGTAGACCAGGTTGAGCGCAAATAAAAGAAGAACGGTGGTAAAGTAAAAGACTGAGACCCGAGACAGGGAGTACTGGAAGACACAAATTGATGTAACAAAAGACCTGAGACAATTGGTGAAGAATCTACCGGAGAGCGAAGGGGGTTAGTCGCCCTCTGTGGAACCATTAAAGCCACACAGTCTGCGCTTGAGCGGACGGGTGTAGGTGATGAAGCACGGGGACATGACCTCCTAAGTTCAAAGGCACCCCCGGGGTTGAGCTATGCTGAATTGGTGATCCGACCTCGGGTGGCGAGTAATGGTGAAATAGGAGTTTTAGTCGGTAGGATGCGGGCACACATAGGCTCTTATAAAAAAATCTAGCCGAACCCATGCGAATCTGACACTTCCCCACTTGTGGGGGTACGTAAATAGTATTTCTCCGCAACACCGATAACAAAAAAAAAAAGAAAAAAAAATACACCAAATAAACACCGATATCTACGATCTATTATTTTAATTTGTATAAAAGTAACTTTTACTTACAACCTAGTAACCTTTACTAGGATTTGAATAGAACTCTCGACTTCCAAAATCAGCTGATTTGCGATGACGGGTAAACCACTAGACCAGCTGGGTGGGCTAGTACAGTCCAACTAGCCGATATTAAAAAATGATAAATTATAATACATCTTCAATAAAAAAAAATAATAATAATAATTGTAAAATAAAAATAGCATTATAAAATAGTCCCCCCAATATAAAAATAAATCAAATAGTATTTGATAAAAATATGAAAATATTTAATAAAATTACTCGCGATAACATATTGTTTGTACTGTAAAAATTGTTCAAAAAAATACAAAATAAGTATAATAGTTTAAAAAAAATAAAACTGATAATACTTACAAAGAGAAAGAAAATTAATTTTTTAATATTCTTGGTGTACTGTAAACCAGCTTCAAATAATTTGTTTTGTAATATCAAGCTTTTGTTTACACATTTTATTTGTGCATTTTTTTTGTTTAGTAAATGATTATTTTTCTTTCTTTATAGTGTTTGTTGATATCTGAAAACACATTCTTCATACTAGAAATTATTTTTTTTTAAAAACAACTTTTCTGTAAAAGTTGATTAATAAAAAAGCTTTGAAAAATATAAAATATTGTATCATAACTACTTCATTTTGTTCCAATTTATTGGGTCACATTCGTTTATCAACAAATCAAAAGTCCATGAAATCATTCTAGCTTTTGATATAGTGAATGATTTTTTTTTCAACAAAATAGATTTACTAACTGTTAGAAATCATA
The DNA here is from genome assembly GCF_047948215.1 of Lycorma delicatula. Lineage (NCBI taxonomy): Eukaryota > Metazoa > Arthropoda > Insecta > Hemiptera > Fulgoridae > Lycorma > Lycorma delicatula. The sequence continues at coordinate 278,383,680 of NC_134455.1, read as the reverse complement.
AGATTGATTTACGGATTTCAACTTTCTTCTTTTTGTTTTTCATTATTCCATGAATCATAAGCACATTCTAAGTAACTATGACCACTCACCACAATCTTGTGATCAGTGCCACAAGGTATTAAATCTTAAATATATAGGAGGAACGTAAGAATTCTCATTTTGACCCTCTACAGATGATAGAATATAAAATTTGTCTTATTTCCCCAAGGGAGAATGGATCATTTCGTTATAAATTTAAGGAGAAGTTTGATCGCCACCCGTACACTTTATATTCGTTTATCATCGCTCATTTCTTTTTGAATTTATGAATTAGGGCAGCTTAGAACAGTCGTAGTTGGCAACAAAAGTGTAGTCGACTTGTTGCCGACTGCACTTGCAATCGACTGCTCCAAGCTGTCCTAATAGCAGTCAACTTGCTGCTGGCCCGACTGCAAGTCAACTGCATCTACCTGCTTCGTTGTGCAAACGAAATTTTTATTTGAAAAAAAGAATTCTTCATTTGCAAAATGGATTTCGAGGAGGAAGCACTTCTTCTTCTGCTAATGCTACGTTGTAAACGATATAGAGTATGTGGGTGCATCCTATTTTACAATTAAAACAGTATGGACAATTTAATACTTTATATCCTCAACTTCGACAAGATCAACAAAAGTTTTTCAACTACTTTCGTATGTCAGTTGCGTCGTTTGATGATTTAGTAAATATCTTGGGAAATAAGATACAATGGAAAGATACAATTATGAGGAAAAGTATTTCTTCTGCAGAAAGGATTGCAGTTACTTTAAGGTGAGTAAAAGAACACTTTATTTTTTAAATATTTTATTTTATGCCAAGTATACATTAAAATTTATTGGAAAATGTCAGAAATTATTGAAGATTGTAATTGTTCGCTATTGACAGAATTGGGAGACAATGCTGCAGTTTCTGTACTTGTATTTTCTGAAAGATTAGGTCTTGGACCGTTCGAAGAATTAGAGGGTCCAGTGAAGTACCCTTTATTGTAATCATAATAAGCAATAATAAGTAATCATAAGTAAGCTACTTTCAAAATAAAATTAACCATCAATTAATGTATAATTTTCTCCGTAACCTGAAGATGATGAAGTTAGCTGCTGAAATTTATCTTTATTACCACTACCATAATTCCCTTCATTTAATGGAAGACTACGTCCATAATGATTTTCATTATCGTAATCAACACACAATTTTCTCTGTTACAGACAGAGAATTGTAACTGCTGAAATGTACCATCACTACAACTAACTTGATTCCCTCCGTTTAATTGAGATGTATCGCTCCAATTACATTCAATTTCCACATTGTCAAATAGAACAGCATTTAGCAGTAATTCATCATTACGTGATGCAGTACCTAAATAGAAGTAGTAAAAATAACAATGGAACAGCATAAATCTCGTCCCGTATGTAAAAATGTTGAAATTTTAAATTTCTAAAAACCATAAATATAACTGAAATTTCTTAAAATACATAGTCGCGCAAAATTGGTTAAAATATTTACTTTTCCCTTTGGAGCAGTTTTTAGTAGTGAATCCTAATTGCAGTCAGCAATAAAAATTACATAATCGTAAAATTCGGAACCTAATTATAAACAATATAATCTAGAAAATAATTGAAATTATTTGACAGTAGCAAAAAAAAAAAAGAAAAGAAATTAATATCTACAGGTTATTGTTTTTCTGTATTAACAGTTCTACCTTAACCCCACAGTTTTAATTAAACTTTTTGCAATGCTATTTTTAGATTAAAGAATTTAGTCCCAGTTTATGTTTACATCATTGTAAGCTTTTTGCACAGCTTACAAGCTTTCTGAAATGAAAATTCTGGAACTGCACATTCGATGATCAAATTATTACTGTTTTAGTAGAATTGTTCAACATTGAAAACCTGTAACCAAACAGCAAACTTCTAACTTGTTCCAACCTATTATTTTTTTACATTTAGGTTAAAATTATCCCATTAATAAAAGAAGAAATCACTGAACAATTTATGCATGCACAATTAACACAGGTTTTATATAATTTAAATCACGAAAACAATCTGAAAGTACTCTGGCAGGATCTTCAAAAAGAATAATCTAAATTCTTTTTAAACCAGTATTTATATTCTTCAATCAAATATTTGATTGCATCTTAGAAAAATATTATATATAATATGGCGAAAAGAATTAAACAGCTTCTTTCAAATTTATATATAAAAAATTTAATTGCTTCTCTACGTTATCTTCGTATGTCGAGTCGACTTTATTAAACATAAATATAGTGCATTTTATTGCATTTTTTTAAGTTTATCCATTACAAATAATACTACCTTACTTATAGCAGAAATAAACTTCAGCAGAACAAAAAGTTACCAGTCATTATGTATACATAAACCTTTCATAATCGATATTAACTTCTTGAAATGGTTGTAAAAGTACGAGTCATCTGAAATTATTTTTAAATGGGATAATAATAGGCTTCTCCAACTACAACAGTAGTATTATTTACTAATTCATTAATTAATTTAAAACAATTCTTTTCAAAAAAATCTTAAAATGCGTAGTAGATATGGATTACATCCATCAGAAATAATTTATTTTAGAATAATTAAATATTAATTTGAAATACTTAATTTTATAAATAAATCAATATCGCAGCACTAAATGCATACTGCTAAAAAAAAGTTAAGACAAACTCTTTCAGTATATTTTCAGTATAACCCACTAGTAAAATTATTACATTAAAGAAAAATAAAGTTAAGAATTGTAGAGATAAGAACAATTTCTTTATAAGAGAACACTAAAAAGTCATTTCTACCCAAGGCAATAAAACGAATTCAAAGCTGTAACTACTTCTTCAAAAAACAGATCATTTTTAAAATGCAATATAAAATCAGGGAATTTAAGGCTCAGCATTTTAAAATTTGATTCCAAATAGCCTAAAGGAACATCAATAAAGATAAAATATTTCCTTGACGTTGTTAATAGATGAAATACATATTACCGATATTAAAAAAAATGTAATAATTTAAGAAAAAGTTTACATTATTATGCACAGATACTAACAGTAGATTTATTGGCAGAAAAATATGTTACTATTTAATAAATTCAAAATACAGAAATGCTGTTATATTTAATATTATTGCACAGTACAAGAGAGCGCATTGCAGTCTTCTTATATTAGTATCATAGCAATAATCATAAATTCTCAAGTACGATTGCAAAATTCAAAGAAATTGCTTACATAACTCAAAACAATAATTTTATTGAAAACGATTCTAATGTGTTTAAAGAAGTGAATTTATTTTCACTCATGTGTTTAAATCAACAGTTTACATCACAATCGCATCAAGATATTTTACAATAAGTTACTGTGAAATGATATCACCAAATAAATCAGTAATATAAAACGTATGTTTCTAAATAAATAAACCACACCAAACTGAATGTACTTTTTATATATTTATATATATATATGGTTGTAATAAATAAAGCATTTTACCAGATTAAGTAATTACAAAAATATAAAAGTATTCAATAAATATCAGAAACACTCTCAACGAAGTGGTAACAAACCACCCAAAAATATTAACTTCAAGTTCTTATTAGAATTCTAAAAGAGGAGGAACCGTGCCAGGGATTCGTAGTTGACAATAACAACTCAATTTGGACAAGAAATAATTACATTTAAGTTAGTCAACATGATTACAAAAATTATCCCACTGAAACTGCTGAATTAAAAAAAATAATTTATTTAAAAATCATTAAAAATGTTCTAATAATGTAATTACTAAGAATAAGTAATAGTAATCAGCACTATTTCAGTATATTTAGGACCTATATTTTTAAAAAGAATTATTTGTGACTCCATTAAAATTTATTTCCATTTTATTTTATTTTATTTTAAATTTATTAAGACATTATTGAACTATTATCAAAAACGTCTCTGCAGTTAAAAGAATCATACCTCTATAATTAGTGAAGTCCTCTCTGTCAGTTGTAATAAATAGAGGTAGCTTCCTCTCCAGGGGTAATCGGGTATTCTCCTTTGCTTCCAAATACAAAGTGAAGATTTGCCTGTTTACTCTTGAGCTCTACTGTCAGAAAGTTTAAAAGTTCTGTATTCAAGTTGTTTGTTACTGGCTATTTGTTGTAGTTGTCAACCGCAGCCTCTTCTAGTTCTTCAAACTATATAATTTATCTCTAACATTACCGGAAATTGATCGGTATGTTAAATTCTGCACTTGTTGACCAGATATTCTGATGATATTCCAAATAAGCTTTAGAATCCACGTTATGAGATTTCTCTGAATCTCTTATTTCGGCAATGAGGTATGTGATACCTTGTACGCCATATTCTTCCTTCTTCGAAAAATTTTCAAGTTTTTGAGCTTGGAATATTTTAAAACATTCGTCAAAAAAAAAGAAAAATTCTGTTCGAATTTTTTACAGTAGTGTAACGATGGAATTAACACTGGCTTTTTTACGTAATTGACTACTGATACTGGAAAAAAAATCACCTTTTTTTATTACAATCAATTAACCTGAATGTTAGTCATCATTATAAAACTTCAGAGACAGGTTTGAAATGGTTGTTGAGTGCCGAAACGCTTAATGGAATTATGAATTGAAGAAATTTATTAGTTTCTTTTTTTCTTAAGTAGATATATAAATAGTATTTTCGTCAAACAGATACAAGTTAAAAATAAACTTTATAAAATATTTTATTAATAAATCTCATAATTATTTTTAAGAGTACGTGTAGAACGAGTGCAAGGTTCTAGCAACTGCATATTTATATGTTATAAACGTTCGTTCATTAGTGAAATAATTTGACATATTCTAGTGTTTGTAAAGTCTTCAGGAAAATTGCATAATTACCCGCACAAGTTTAAACAGTTTATGGTAAATAACACGATGTTTTATGAATTAGAGCTGAGAAAGATGAGGATTACTATAACAGTTTAACTATTGCTAATGGAATGAAGAGGAAGGTAGCACAGGAATGAAGAGTGAAGAGGCAGAGAACAGGGAAACTAAGAACAAGGAGAGGCATGTTAGGACATACTTGCCATGCGTGATCCTCGTTATCGCAAGCCTGAAGCACTCCTACAGGGCCTACTTGCTGCGGTTTTTGTGACATGAGTAAAGCTTGGTGTCGAGCTTAAAACTTCGCTCGAAGCATTTAAGAAAGGAATCAACACATCTTATCCCTTTGTTTCTTATACATCAACAGTTCAGAGAACGTCTTTGTATTAAATAAGGTTAATTTTATAATAGTTTGGAAGTTAGTTAAAAAATATAGATGACAAGAATCTTGCAGATAACATTATTTTAATAAAATAGAGTGATTACTGTTTTAAACTGCTAATTATTAATTAACTTTCTTACCTCTATGTGTAACTGCAAAATACAATTTTAAGTATTTTGTCTCATAAAAACAAAAATGCCAAAATTATTTAATTACTTGGAGGGAAAAGATTAATATTTTACTCTGCCTAAACTTCATTAAATATAGAGTCATCTTGAATTTGTTGTAAAATATACTTTTATTTGTTTCAATTTAAAAGCTCTTTTAGTAAAAGGGAGAAGTATTCTCTACTAGAACTATCTCACTGACAAATTTTAAGTACTTAAGTCACAGATACAAGTACAAAGTAATTGATACATAATTAATTTTTACTAAACAATAATTTTACTACAAAATAAGGGTATTCATGAAATTTATTTTACGTGAAAAAAATAGAAAATTTGGTTAGTGTGTCAAGATTCTAAATAACAGATATAAAACGATCCGGAAAAAACATTTCTCTTCATTAGAATCTGTACTAATATAAGTGTACTAATAAAAGGAAAAAAAATTATATATATTCTTTATTCAAGCCTTGGTTAAGCCTGATTTGAAAAAAAAACATGGTGAAGACAATATGTTTTTACAGGCTTAACCATTTCTTTTTATAAATTGAAACTTAGTAATTTTAAAAGAAATTACCTTTAAGTAAATAATAAAAACCGATTCAAAAGTAGTAGTAGTAGTAGTAGTAGTCGTTTTTTTTAATTTACTAAAAATTAAAAAAAAAATTGCTTTTATTCGATCGATATTCGTTTTGTAAAAAGTTCACACTAAATTAAAAACAGATTACAAGCAACCAAATAACTCTTCATTTTAATCCGACTTGAAATAGTAGAAATTTAAAGAATTAGTAACTATTTGTTTTAAAATTAATTTTTTTCTAACATCTTTATAATCCATTTAAGTTTATTTTTTTTTTATTAAGTAAATTTTTGTTAATTTGTGTAATTTTATTAGTTGTAACAATTTTAAGATGGAGTTTTAAAAAATTATTTTTTTAACTGTTTTCTATGTCAGAATGGTAATTTTATTTTGGTGATACTTCTGTTTAAAGGTTTGTGTATTTCTATTTTGTTTAGCATCAATTTCATTAACATTATGCAGTTATTAACCACATTATTTATTCGGGTGTAACATTATGTGAAAAATAATTTTTTTTTTAATCAAAATGCTTTGGCGTCAGCACTTATTCCCACGCTGTAGTCACATTTCTTTACCATTTTTTAAAATGTTTTTGTAATACAGATTTAAAATATGAATTTTTGATTTGAAAAAATATAAGCTGCCTATTTTTTTCTAAAAACACTTTTTCATAAGAATCGTTTTCTTAATTCCCATTATGCTACAGTTGTTCTTACTTATCTTCATTCTTTTTCCTGTTGAATGTTTGATGTTGAATTATTTCAAAATTTAATTTTTTTTTTGTAAGCATTGATGTCGGTTATTAAATTTAAAAATACAAATTGATTCTGTCATAGTTTTAGAACTTTCATATTTATTATACCTTGCTAAATTTTTACTTACATTGAATCTAATAGTTATAGGTAATCCCATAAGATTCTTCTTTCCAATAAAACCTCCAATCATTATCTCAGAAATTAATCACAATGATCATATTAGAAATTACCAACATGAGTAAAGAATAGGAGAGTTATGTACCTTCTGTGGCAATAGATTTAGTTTGGGGAGAATGTAAATACGTAAGAGTTAATTGGAGGATGACCCCGTTTTGTACTTTTGTAAGTGGTAAATCTGATTTATGTAGAGTTTGCGGTTGATTTGTGTTTTTTACCTAATATTCAGGTTTCGCTTGTCTGAGAACTGAAAGCTTATAACATTATGACTTTTTGGGTAAATATCATGTATGGAATACGTATATTCTATGCTATACATCTTATACGAAGGAAGAATGTTTAAATATTTAGTTTGTGTAAAGAGTGGAAAGTAAACAGAAGAAAGAATAATGTCAGAGTTAAATTAGGAACGTTTTCTTTAAAAAAACCTGCACCTGCAAAAGGGCGGTTTTAAAATTTTACAAACATGAGCTTAGCTTACTGTTTCGGCTGACCTGGTGAAATTGGTAAATGGAAATAATGATTAACGCTAAAAAGAAAATAATAGAAGCTGATAAAAAACAATAAAATTATTTAAAAAATAATAATGAGCCGAGGAAAAGGAAAATTAAATAATAAAGCTAACCGTACAATTTTTAGGGTTTGAGAATTTACATAATTTTTAAAAACGAATATCTAACATTTTAATTTACGATCGTTTTGTATACTAAAAATATTATGCTATCATTGGTAGTAATTAAAAAAATTGGTTTATTATCTTTTAAATTAGTTTAACTGGTGCAAAAACGTGAATGAATGATTTCATGCATCTTAAACCACAATATAACGGTAAGAGTAAAGCTGCAAGGTGTTTATTTACTTCTTATAATCAATTAAGGGCTTTTAAAGTTTTTAAGTTAGGTGATTAGTCTTCTGTTCGAATATTTAAGCAAATAACCGTAATCAAGCGGGTTCAAGTGACGACTTGCTGCAAAATCGTAAAGGTTAAGTTACTATTACTCTTAATTTTAAATATGAGTTATAAAATTAATGCCTCTAATGATAGAGATTTAATACTTAATTATCAATTTAATTTAAACTTGTTAATCGTAATACATATTACGTAATTTCAACAGTAAAGGTATAATTAAAGTTAAAGAACGTGAACTCGCCTGTCTTTTGAGAACATATTAGCTGAACATTTTAATTGCGGTATGTTTTTAACAAATCTGAGTTGTTTGCAAGGTTAAAGTTATCCATTAATTAACGTGACACGGAAGCACTGATGCCGTCCTTGCCTTGTTATTCAAGGCAATGTGCAAGTTAAATGTTGTGAATGCGTTTACTGGTTGACAGTTTAAACCTGTTTAGTAAACTTTGGGCTTCACTCAAGACAAACAAACAAATAGCTTTGTCTTAACAACTTCTCGACTGTCACCTAATTTGTTAAGGATTACGACTTTCTATCGTACTGAAGTTTTAAATGCTCTTTGGTTCTCTCTCTTTATTGTACACTTAAACACACGTACCGCGCACTTATACATAGACCTACTTATATATTGTGTGTATTTCAAGCTTACTTATTTTCAATAATTATGTGGAACGATTTAAAACAAAGATTTTTAATGAAAATATTATTTTCTTAAAAATCTAATTTAATTATATTTCCATTAAAATTTAATTGGTCTGCCGTTTCCATTTCTTAATGGAAGGAATAAATTATTATTATATAGATAATTTACTCTCCACATATCTGTCCGATATTTTTAGAGAAATTTGGTGTTAGTATAATCAAATTATATTAGACAACAAAATACATGGGAAGTGTTCCCACTGTTGTTATTTAGAGGTCCCGTTTCTTAAGTGTGGCACGTGCAATTACCATTCCCATCCTTAATTCATTCCTCCTAGTTTTTATAGAAATCCTACCCTTTAAGGTACAGCAGATTTTGCAGAAATTAAGTTTGATGGGAGATGCAGTTAAGATAATATGTTTTTGGTTTTATGCAAGACCTCTTGCTAGAAAGAATTTAATCGTATTTAATCTACAAATACGTTTCAGATGTTTTAATAAAAAATGAGAGTATCTTTGGAATGTAATTTTAGTGCACAGATATATTTAATTTTGTACTTACCACAAAGGTAATAGGAATTATCAATTAATGAGAATCGTTGAAGCCTTAGAATTTACAAAACCTTGTCTGGTAATAAAATAAAATCATAAGGGAATAGTAAACTGAAACTACAATTAAACGAACCTAATGTCCATATAGTAACTAAACGTTGGATATAATAGTTGTAATATGTATATAATAGTTGGATACATGGACATTGAGATACCGGGTGGAGAAAACGAAGAGGTAAAATAATAAAATCATTAGGAAAAGGAAACAAAACTGAATAGAAATTGAATGCTTAATCATAGGTTCAGTCGAATATTAGCAAATTTAGCTGACTAAACTGTTATAAGTAGAAAATGAATGGGCAGGTGATAACATAAAGAAACTTTTCAAACATTTTTGATAAATATACATAAAGGGATAAGCAAAAGAAAAAGCAACCGTACAAAAGATGGCTCTATTGGTTTTTACCTGACTCTTTTATGCAAAGGCACTGGTGCCTTTACCCTTTTGAAATCCGAAATGGTTTTTGGGTACAATATGGTTTTCCTCTAAGAATGATGTTAGTGTAGACATAATCTAACACTTTTACTACGTGTTTAGTAAGACGGTAGGTCTATAATTAATATGAAGATCTTAAGATCATCCAGATATTAAGATATTTAGGAATTGCAGGGAATGCTCGTAGTCTTTTTTAAAGTTATTTAAACATTGGAATACAAGCAGTTAAATTAAATGTGTGTATTGACAAGATGCAAAATGTTGAATATAGCCTACTACAAGGCACAATGTTATATATACATTTAATGTACATTATTCCCGTCTTCCAATTAACTAATCAAAGGACACAGATACAGAGTAAGCAACTTAAAATCGAAGAGCTACAGACTAAACACAGTTGCGACATGAAATATTTTATGAATGAAATGAAAAAGAGTTAAAAACTATTTTAAACTACATTCTGTATTTACATTAGCAAAAATTTACTCATTTACTATATTTCTATGGTAAATATGCGTATTGGAAAATGGCCTTATCGTTAGGGGGGTATCTATTGATGAAAGACACACATTTTGATATTAAATACCAATAATGCATTTATTAAAAAAAGTAACAGAGGGAAATTAAATTATATCCCCTCTAATTTTAGTTCTTATTCTGCTTTTTCCTCAACAAATATCCGTGGAATTTTTATTTATTTTATTTGATGGAACAATAACCTCATTAAATAAAAAGGAAATATTAATTTAAATTGCTTTCATAAATATTGTTGAAATTTCTAAAAGTGATTTTGTTTCCTCCGCTTGTTCGATCATGTTTAAGTATTTATTCGTTTTTGGTGTACATTTCGTTTTCTGTCAAAATTGATTTGGGGGAATTTCTTCCCGAGTAGCAGATAAGATCTGGAATCAGGTGAAACACCAAGTAATTCATTTATATGATGTTCATATGCATTTACAAACAAAATTCTTGATATCAGGGAGCCATCAGTTATTTAAACAGAGAAATTTTTCTAAGGTAATTTTCTGTGTTTACAGATTTTATAATATTGAATTCAAAATAAGCGAATTGTTTCTCCTGCCGTTTCAAGAATCTATCTGATCTAGGTCTAGTATTTCCCAAAATTATATTTTAGTGTAAGAGGAAAGCATTTCTCTTAAACCTTGCTTTGTTGTGATTATCAATAAAGTCAAAGATTAAATTCGTAATGTTACAGTTGTCAATCATGAAAACCCAAGAGTCACTGTCAGAGAAACTTTTTCCATATTCTCAACCGAATTTAAAAAATTGTATGTTGAAGGAACCAACTGTATTGTATAAGATTTATTTTTTGGTATTAGATTTTTTTTTTGCAAATTATTCACTGATCTACACAATCTTCGCATCTTTTTTTGAAACTAAAATTTAATCTTCATTACGCGTGATGCAACACAGGTGCTGTTTGATATTACGGAACGGAACGGAACGCAAGAATGGCGGGAGTTTCAATATTTCTCCCTACAGATCGCAGAGCCTAGACAATGTCCCTTGCTGCTGTATCTTTCTATTATCGGGTGGATTTAATCAGTTATTTAGTGGCGGTTATAAATTTTAAGTTTTATTTATGGACGGATTTGATAATTTGCGTTCCTATCCGTATGGACCAGCGTGAAATTTATTTACTGGTTCTGACCGTGAGAGACTAAGCTTTTGAGCCTAGTAATCCTGGCGTGATTCCCCCTTCAGTCCATCCACTGAAGTCCTTTCAGTACCAGCACCTATGGGCCAGAAGGAGTGCCCCTAACGGAGCCCTAGTTATTTGAAGGGAGAAATGCACCCCGTTCTCCGGAGGGAGTCGCATATGCTGACTAAATGAAATTGTGTTCTCTTCGTGGGATGGTGTGGGGTGTTGTCTGACTTTTTATAGTTTTAACAAAAACGGTTACTTTCGCGGCCGGAATTTTCGCGCGGTTTCCATTTATAGGTTACGCGATATAGAGGTTCCTAAGCCTGGTTTGTCATTTTTTGACTCTCGTACCGCCTCTTCATGGTGGTTCGTTTAATATGGCATGTTTTCTTATACCCTGTGGAGTACGGTCCTCTCGGCAGATGTCCCGGAGATGGCCGTGTTCGGACACGGCCGCTCTCCCGAACAGTCTGCGTGCCTGCACCACCACCACCTCGGATACGGTGTGTAGTCCCGTATCGTAGCGAAGAGTGACGTTTCTGACGAACCACGGTGCTCCAAATATCGACCGCAACGCTATGTTTTGGACGGCTTCTAATTTCTTTTGAAGCGTGGAGTTCAACAAAGCTCCCCATGCCGGGTAAGCATATGTTAGAATCGGCAGGACGTACAACCGAAAATGAGCAATTGGACGCCAGTGGATATGGGCTGGGACTGCTCAGTACTAAGTATAGTGAGGCCCTGACGGCCTTTGCCCTTTGGGTCACATATTTAACATGTTCTCCTAAGGTAAGCCGTTTATCCAGGACTACTCCCAGATACATGACTGTTTTCCCAAAGGGGATTTTCTCTCCTGAGATTTCCAGCTGCCTGGTTGGAGCACGTGTCTTGTATGTGAACATCACTGCCACCGATTTTTCACCGTTGACCTTGATTCTCCACATATCGAGCCACGGCTCTACTAGATCCAATTGTAGTTGGAGTCTCTCGATCGCGTAATCTACTCTTCCGGATTCATAATAATATGCCGTGTCGTCTGCATATAGAGCTGTTTTGACTCCTTCGGACAGCGGCATATCGTTGACGTAGGACGTGTGCAAGAACGGCGAAAGCACTGCTCCTTGGGGGACTCCAGCGGCTACGTCTCTGGTGGAGGAGATTGTTCCCCCTACGCGTACAGCAAATTGTCGGTCTAGTAAATAAGACCATATCAATCTGACATAGCGATAGGGAATCGTCGTATGTGCGAGTTTATACAGCAAGCCGCTATGCCACACTTTGTCAAACGTTTTAGCCACATCTAGAAAAACGGTTGCAGTTACCAGTTTTCTATTTAGGCCTCCGACAAGACTGTCGATTATTTTAACCAGTTGGAGGGTAGTCGAGTGGTCCTCCCTGAACTCAAATTGTTCAGGCTGTACTACTTTCTCCAAATGTCGCCTAAGTCTCTCCAGGAAAATCCTTTCGAATAGCTTTGACAACACTTATAATAAAGAAATCGACCTGCAATTCTGGGTAAAGGACAGACTTAACCCAGGTTTGGGTAGGCATACCACCTTTGCAGTTTTCTAGCAATTCGGAAAATATCCAACGTACAAAATTGACGTCAATATTGTGGTTATGGTCGCTATAAGAGCGGGTGGAATATTCTGGAATGCGCGGGCACCGATCCCGTCAACACCCGGAGCTTTGTCGGGGCTGTGGATTTGATTGCAACGGAAACCTCCGCCTCAGTGACTTGGTTTATTTCTAGTGGGGCGTCCTCCACCTGTGCTAAATAATCTACGAGGAAGGACTCTACCTCGGTTGTGTGGTGGTCGTTCGTGGCGGGAGGGGGGTTTGGAGTAAATTGGTTCTCCACGGTGACGGCGAAAACCTCCGCCCTGTCCGATTCCGAATATGCCAGAAGGCCTCGTTGCCCCAGAACCGGGTGGCTGGGCTTCTTTCCTTCTCGTAGTTTTTTGTTTAGCCTGAACACCGAGGAGTGGTTGTCTGAGACCGAGGCGAGGTTTTCATTCCACGAATCCTCTCGATGTTGTGCCAGCAGCTGATTCACTCTGTCTGTTTGAATATAAAAAGCCCTTTTATCATCGGGGGACTGGGTGATTCGGTATCTCCTTCTCAGTCGGCGATTTTCTGCTATAGCATCAGAGACGTGAGGTGGGAAATTATTACGAATAGGCCTCACGGTCTTTTCCGTAGAGCTGTTTGACAGAGCCTCGGCAATTGACGATGTGACGGGTTCAAACGTGTCGTCGATTTCCTCCGGTGTGGCCAGGAGTTCAGGGTGTGCTGGTCTGTAATGCCGTTGGAGAATTTCATAGAACCTTTCCCAATTCACTGACCTTCGGGGTATAGTCGCGGGGTCTCGGCCGCCCCGTGCTTGGCCCAACTCCAATAAGACAGGAGAATGGTCCGAGCTGAGGTCTACTATCGTTTCAATCATGACCGGAGTTGTTACCGCCTTCATGATTGCGATGTCGAGTACATCAGGTCTCGATCTGCCCGTTCGATGAACGAAGGTGGGCGGAGCCTATGACGACTAACCGGCGTGCTCGTGCCCTTTCGTATAGCAACCTGCCATTTGCACTTACCAGATTTTTATCCAAGATTCGTGCTTAGCGTTGAGGTGGCCCATAAGTATCATGGGCCCATCCCAATTTTCTGGCACGGCATCTAGATCTGCGCCGGGTACCGCTGAATTTGGTTTATTATAAGCCGAAACCAGCCGATACACTGTGCCTAGATGCTCCACATATACACAAGTCTGCTCCAATACGTTAGTGTGGAGGTCGACCAGCGTGTGTATATGGCGTCTGTGGACTAAAATTGCGGTTCCGCCGCTGGCCAGGCGTTCGGGTCGTACTGGCCTATCCGTCCTATACGTAAAGTAATTCCGAATGGTCAGTTGTTTGTTCACGTTCAGATACGTCTCAAACAACAGTATCACGTCTATTAGTAGATCCTAGGCCAGACGGCAAAGTTCTGCCGTCTTGCTTACTACTTAATTGGTATTCCACTGTAGCAGTCTGAGAGTTTATCTAACCATACTTAGATAGCAGGTTCATGAGGCACTTTACAATGACTGAATACAGTCCTTCAGAGATTTTTCTTGGAGCAGGCGTGGCAATATTGCTAGAATTTCCGGTAGGACATCCTTAATTATCACTTGTGACAAGAAATCCATACCGGAACTCTCCTTCTGGAGTGCGGTTATATTTATTTTGTCGCTGGAGGGGCCGGGAGTCGTTAACGCTTTTTGGTGGGGCGTGGGGCTTTTGGGACCTAGGTGTGTTTGCCAGAAGTCGTGGGTTTGGCACCCGCTCTCTTTGATTTTGCAGTTCTTTGAAAAGACTGCCTTTTTTCCTGCGGAGCAGGCTTCGTCGCAAGCTTGTTTGGCTTATTTGCCTCCACCTTTCTTGTAAATATTGTCGGTTTAGGTTTTGTTGGTGGGGGCTATGTGATTCCCCTTTTTCCACCGTCACTGTTGCCGCCAGTAAAACAACCTGGGACTGGGGGCACGGTTTTCCTCCTCTGGCAGTTCGTGCCCAGCTACGTCCATCAGTAACAGCGGATGTTTTCCTGGCACCCTTTTGCTTATTCAGCTGCTCCTTATAATAAGGACAGCCCCTGTAATTGGCCGGGTGCGGCCCCTTACGGTTTACACACGAGGCAGGCTCTTCGCGCGGCTTTAGACACGACGCCATGTCGTGGTCTCCACCACATTTCACGCAGAGCTGTGGCCTGCGGCAATAGTTCGACGAGTAGCCGAACTTTTTGCATCTGTGTCATTGGGGCGGACCCTGTCGAGATACAAATGCGGTCATCTTAATTCTACAATAGAATAAGTTTTCCAGGTCATAAATGCCCCTGTTTGCATGCGTTCGTTTTAAGGCGACGAGGAATGTGGGGATCTCCCTTTCGTCCCTCGTCGTCAGATTTTTAACTGAAACTGCCTTGTAACGGAGCGAGGTCAGCTCCTCTTTCACCTCTTCCGGGGTGGCCCCATAAGGCTTGCCCCGGATAACCACTTTGAGCTCCCTATATTTAGGAGCTGAAAGGAGTGAAAGGCGACTCCCTTGGAATGCAGAAAACTTTGTACTTCCCTGAAGTCGCCTTCGCTGCTTAGCTGCAGCCTTACAGAGAGCCCGGTACTTTTGGCTACCAGGCACCCTCTTATAAAGACGGAGATTGCTCTCGCCAGCATCGGCCATTCCTTGAGGCAGTCCAACATGATAGGTGGGATTTTTTCCCGCCTAGTGATCGGAGGTTGCGAGGAATTTCCATCGCTAACCTCCATGGTGGCAGATGCCGTTTCAGAACTGCTTCTCGTAGTGTTCGGCTCCTCGGAGGGTTGATCATCCGAGGTGACTGACCTACGCTTTAGACGTTTTCGTGCTCCCACACCGTTATCCTCTCCTCTATCAGAAAACTCCGGGGAAGATGAACGAGGGGTAGGAGGACGGGTTCGGATTAGATAGCTTTCCATTAAGAAAGAATCGTCCGAAGATTACTGCTAAAATTTAAATTAATATTAAGTTTTTTAACTATTTTTGACTTCTATGAAAAGTTTGTCGTAGAAAATTTAAAATAAAAAGTAAAAAGGTTAAAACTAGAAGTAATTTAATATAATATAATAAAATTATTTATTATATTGTATTCAATTTATATTAAGTCCAATTTAATGGCTTAATTAATTAAATTAACTTATATCAAGTTAAACTAAATTAAGTAATGTCAATTTAACAAAAAAATATAATAACAGAGTTATATTTTATAAATATAATATTAATATTTATAGATTAATTAAATTAAATTAATTTAAAAATTAGGAATAAAATTACCTATAAATGTTCAATAGTGTTCACTTATAATAAAAAATTATAGATATAAGTAAAATTAGAAAGTTTTTAAACAAAGGTTTAAAACTTATCCGGTCGTTGACAATAGCTTTGATATGTGGCTGAGGGCCTAGGTAGGCTTCCTGCCGACGTCACATGGTGATAGACACAGGTAGCCGGAAACAAAGCAGAACACCAACGCACAAGCACCAGTAACACACACTAACGCAGGAGCACTATTTAACACAACCTTCCACGTTCACTTCTCAACAGAGACTCCATATTAGTTAGAATGTAACAATACGAAATTTACTGTGATAACGTAAGATTTTTTAATTATAATTCGTTTCCACAGACGTACGAGAATTATCTGAACAAATTTTATATCTTAGTACAAAAAAATTAATGGTTTTATTAGCAAATGGTTGGGCATTCTTTAACAGGTAACTCATAAAATTTCCCTTGGAAAATACTAGATATCGCTGCGATTACATACGTAACCGCATACGTCAGTCGCCATGAATTCACAGATGAAAGCAAAATGCGTGAGTTGTTTATTGAAACAAAATCAGACCCACAAGTTAGACAAAATTTTAGAACTCGGTATAACTTAGATACACACTATAGAACAAATATTCGTTCTTGGTAAGATAATTTTTAAGACTGACAATGTTGCACATAAGAATAATGCAGGCAGGTCTAAAACATCACATGAAAAAATGGAGACCATTCGTCAGTCCTTTGTTCGCAGTCCTGGGAAGTCGACTCGGAGTGCCGCATGCGAGTTAAATCTTTCACTATCTACCATTCACAATGTTTTGAAAAAACGATTAAAATTGCGTCATTATAAATTATAAATATTTCAGTACATTAAACAATGAGATTACACTGCTAGAAAGGAATCGGCTATGAAAATGATGGAAAGGATTGAAAATGATCGTTGCCTTAAAAAAGTTATGTTCTCAGGCGGGGCTATATTTTACGAGTCTGGAAAAGTTAACACTTAGGACGTTTGAATATGAGGGTCAGAAAACCCACACGTTTCATTTGACCGTATAGAGATAGCCCAAAGATTAATGTTTGGGGCGGACTGCTTCACAATCGTGTGATTGGTCCTTTTTTCTTTGCGAAAACGGTAATTAACGCGAATCTCGATTTGATAGAAGGGTTTGGTCAATTTCAGCTTGAAGAGTTACAACCCGAAACATATTCCAACAAGTTGGGGTGCCTCTATACTGGGGTTTATTAGTGATTGAATTCCTCAACAACGCATTTACATATCGCTGAATTGGAAGTGATGGATCGATTGCTTGACCAATTGGATCACCGGATATAGTTCCACGGAATTTTTTCCTATGGGATTTCATCAAGAATAATGTATAAAAAATTCGTAGTGTGAGTATCGATGATCTTAAGGAGAAAGACCTAAATATTAACGCATTCGAACTCATAGAGTGGATATTTTACACATTGAACATCTTTGATTATCAGTTTCAATGTTTCTAAATTCATACAACCTGTTTTGATATCTTTATAAATATATTATTTACTCAATACAAAAGTTCAGATAATTCTCGAATACCCGGTATATTATAATGAATGTTTTAATTCTGCTTGGTACTGAAAACGATAGTTTGTAATATGCTGAAAAAGATTTTTATCACCAAATTTATGAGAGAATACTTTGCTAAAAGATTTATTGTTACAATCTCGAAATAAATTGATGAACAAAGAAGAAAAATATGGATTGTCTTAATCTGAGGAAAGGCAGGCTAAAGAAGAATAAGAGAATTAGAATAAGATGTCTGAAGAGAAATAAATTTATTGTAGTCTATTAGAGAAAGTAAAATTTTTGTAAATCTATTTGCTAAATTTTCCAACTGGTACAATTTGCCCTCACATGTTATATAAATTTTTTAAATTAAAATCCTTTAAATATATATGAGCAGCGTTGCTTATGTTCAACCCGCTTTATTCTGTTTCATCTTGCAATTGAATAGATGTATGTGAGATAATTTAAATTGAACAGATTAATTAGCTACGGTGATTGCAGAGGAAAGCGTTCAATATCTTAATCCGTAGAAGGGGGTTGGGAGACTTCTCGCTTTGCTCGTTTGTAAAGAGCAAAGTTAGCAGGACCTTAATCGAAAGTTAGTCCACCTGAAGTAGGATCAAGAGCTGCCATGCGAATAATTAACAGAAGACCCGGATCGGGGGACATCTGAAACTACACCTGTATGCATCCCATACAATTAAGTCGCTGCTCACACATTACCGAAACTCTTGCTTCTATTCGGTTTCTTTAAAAATATCACGAGGTTAAAAAAAATTAGAAACAAGTACTTTATCTTTCTGTAATATTTTGTCTTTCAAACTACTCCCTATTATAACTCTGGCTAGCTAAATGTTTAGTAAAAAAATCAATCCCTAAGCTATTTCCCAATCTTTATAGAGGCGTACGTCGCAAAAAATTACATGAAAGTTTCTGAGAATTGTAATATTTTCTTCAATTTAAATATTTAATTTTCTTTGTTAATATTTACTCCTTGAGTTCATTTGTTATAAATTGCAAAACTATATTTTTCGTCGTTAAATTAATGTGGGACACTGAACACTTAATATGATTATCATTTATATGACAACTTATGCTACTGTAATGTTTGTCTTTTAAGTACACTTGACAAATAATTCGAATGGAAATTAAATTTCTGAAATAACATTATTTATTTGGATTTGTTTCTCCCCTTATAAAATATTTGACTGTTTTGACAATTTATTATTAGTTTTCCATTATGGTAACAAACAAGTTTTATTTTTTTTATTTTTATGCTTTAGTTAATTCAACGTATTGTACATTTATTATAGTTTTACAATTAATTATCTTGTTAAATAAATCTATTTTAATTAGACTATTATAAATTACATGATTTGCGTAAGTATACGAATTGATTGATATGATATTTGGAATTATAAATTTATGATGTATTTAAAATACTTAGAAGGTAGTTAAGTAATTACAGTATTAGATGTTTATTCAGTTTAAATTGTCAATGTTTTAAGGATGCAAAATAACGTTTTAACTGGGTGATTAAATATTAATTTTTTTCTTGAAGTCGTAAAAACTATATTTTACAAAATATTAATATGTCGTTTTATAAACACAAAATATTAATTTTATAAATATTTAGAAAAATATACAACTCTTTCTATCAAAAGATTCGAGGTGAAAAATATAATCTAGTGGAAAATTTAGGTCCTCCATATTCTAACAATTTGAGGGTATGCTCATTTTCTTTATCACGACCGATACCAAAAGGATTTACTTACTTAAATGTGATTTAACACGTATGGTACTGAAGTATGTTTTTCGCTCTCTTAGAAAGACGTATGGATATGAAACCCTCTAGGTTGAAATTTAACCTGTAGACAGTCAATCCAGTTCTATCTATATTGTTATTTTACGGGAAATAAATGTTTCATATTGTATATCATTTCTTGATTAATTGCGAAACAAGAAACATTGGTCAAAGTGTTTTGTGTTTTTTTTTTTTGTTAGTGGGTTGGGTTTTTCTCTTTTAATAGGTGTGGATTTATGTAGCAGTATCTGATTTTGTTCTAGTAATTTTAGCCTTTAACAAAAAGAAGTAAGAATTCAGCATGGTCTAAGAGCCCGCAGCCGCATTTGTTGAGAGGTGGGCAGGGTTTCTAAGTAGTAATGGGGATTGGTTTCGGCCTGCGGCTCTAGATGCATTATTGACTCCAACCGACTTGTCTTGTTGTAATCGAGTTAGAGGCCGAGTGGAACACAAACATCACATACAGTGTGCAATCGAATTAGATGAAACAGCATCTCGACTGCGCGGCCCGCGGCGCTACGTGCGCTAATCTACTTGCCGGCCTCACTCTTATCATAACTTCCTCTTCTTACCTCCCTCCTGAATCACTCTCTTTCTCTTATCTCTTCTCTTTTAGCCAATCCTGTTCTCTATTTCTTAACTTCTTCTCATTGCTCGACGTGTAGGATGCTGGTTTTTAACTTAGTCCCGTTTTTACAAGAAAATTTTGGTTTCCTTTCTTGTTTATTTATCTATGTGAACAGCCGTGTATTTCAGCTAGTTAGCGAACAGCTCTTCAGTATATTTTATCAAGAGAGTAATAATGAAATAAAACAAATACTGCTTATTGGTAAAATTATAAACACCAATAATAATTTCCAAGTTACGATAGACAACTTTTGAATGTTATAACTCGGTTTCAGAATACCTTCTTCTGTTGTTGCTAAGCATATTTGTAAGTGCAGAAAATTACGGTGTTAATGTTAAAGGGTTCAGTGTCACAACGGCGTTTATTCTTTTGTAATCCCTTTTTTATAGCGAATGGTTCACAAAACTTGAATAGATTATCTCATATATAGAAAGAAATTAAACACACCCTAAGTATGAAAGAAAAATGAAAAGACAACAGAAGTTACTGTTTTACACCTTTGAAAAATAAAATAAAGGAACGGGGGATAATTTATTTTTTTCAGAAAGAAAAGAAAACTATTAAAGATAAAAAGCACAATATACTTTTATTTTTAATTGATTTTACTCTTTACTAGAACTTTTATTCAGCAGAAAATTTATATTAACTAATTATTAAAACAATTTGGACAACTAAGACAATTCTTTTCCAAGGAATTTAAGCCATAATTGTTAGAGATAAATAGTTACTATGATAAAAAGTAAAATTTTAATCAGTATCTTAAATTCAATATAAAAAATTTGTTTCTAAACTTTTACACAACTAGAATCAAATATTTTTGGCTTGGACTAAAAATTTAATAAAGTGTAAATATTGGTTAGTTTAATTCGTTAGCTTACATGTTACTGATTTCAAACGTTAATGGGATAAAACCTGAGGCTGGATTCAGAGACCATCCGACAAAGCTGGAAAACAGAACTGAACAGACCGACAAATTTTTAAAAACCATAAAATATTATAACTTAACCACCTACTTAAGGTTTACATTCGTTGAAGTAGAAAAATAGAATTAATATTAATATTCGTTTTAATACAATATCCTGTGTTTATTCATATAATTAATAAAATATTTTCCTCTTATAGTATATTCTTAAACTACGCAAGAGTTTATACATTTTTTTAATAAAAATTTAGATTAAAAATATAATAATTTTAGAGGTGGATTTAATTACATAGATTTTAAATTATAATTTTAATAGTATAATAACGAAACCTTTTATACTATGTAAAAAATCTGATGTGGTCACCACAATACTTCTTTGTACGCTTATTAAATTTCATAAACACATTTTTTAAAAATAAAAATTACATGAAATTTTATTTCAGTAATAACTTCTGATAATTTTTCATGTATTTTTTTATTGTTATTGAATTATTATTTATCGTAAATTATTTTTACAATCAGAGGTTAATAATTATTAAAAAATCAATATATTTAAATTAAAAAAGAGAGGAGATAAAGTCGGATTCGCACCGACGTGTCTTTCCTTTGTAAGAGCCAAATATTTCATTAATTAAAATTTTATTTGGGAATAACTCTGAAAATGAAAGTAAGTAACACTTATGTCATATCGCTGAAAAGCTGTCTGTGAGGGCTATTAAGGCGTACAACGAAGTAAAAACTATTGTCGGACTATATATAGAAAATATTGAGTTTGTTTCACCGATCCTTTTAATATGCACTCTTGAAAATGTTTACTTATTACTTACTTAGTATTAAAAATTGAGGAAATAGTTCAGAATAAGAAACGATTTTTTCCTTATAAAATTATGGTCAATACCATTTTTACTTGTTACGTTGAACGAAAGAACCTGTATTAACTGCGAGGCAGTTGTGATTTGTGTGATCACTTATTTACACTGTGGTAGGGAATAGAAAGGTGAAAGAAACATAATTGTGACACGCTCCCTAACAAAATAAATATATTATTCATTGGCTATTCCCTCGGTAACTTTATATGACGCTTGCTGCCTGACTCCACCGCTCGTTCTTTTCAAGATTGCAAGTCCATTCCCCTTGATCTTCTGTTCTTTTGTAATTTAACATCTTACATGTACTAGGAAGGAAAATAAATCACCTACTAACACCCTGCTAGACACGTTAAAATTCTTTTCAAATGAATTTATGCCCTGTTTACTAAACGTTACTGGAAAAATAATGAAGTGTGATTTAAAGAATTACTTTCCTATGTATGTTATTGAACTTTTTAAAAACTGGAATGCCTAATGCTGTACGAACAACGTCCACAATAATTAATTCATTGTAGTAAATTATAATCTTCACTGAATTCTGTTAATAAAAATTTAATTCGTTTAAAATAACGGCTGCGTAAAGCTACGGTAAAAATATTAAAACGCAATGGAAATTAAACAGAATTTTATTTATATTGAAAAAAAACTTTTGGGTGAAACAATGTAAATTTTAAGTATAAAATGATTTAATTTGTTGAGCTTTCAGTTTTACAGATTTTTTTTTCTATTCCTTATATGAACAATGCAATCCGTTTAACATTGGACCATTAAACAGTTACATAGCCCTATGAGATAAGGATGATTTTATATATATATATATATATATATATATATATATCTGAGAGTTAAACCCTAAATATTCATAACAGGTTGGAGTCTACTTAACATTTAATTAGCACACGTTCATTAAATCTTCATTCTTAAACGTTAATACAAATAATTCTGTTGTGTTGAAGAAAAATCAAGATAAATGGGAGCTGGAATACCTACAAAGCTTAATTATATATTTATTATTGATAAAAATTTACTAAAAGCGTCAAAATCTCTTTTAAATTTAAAAAATCTGATGTGGATATTACATGACTTCCTTGTATACCTATTAAATTACATATTCACATTTTTTGCTGCCCTTCATTTAAACTTATTTCATTTCCAAGTGAGATATAATCCTCTAATTCTTTAATAAAGTGGACAGTTGCTGAAACTAGAGAACGAGTTCACAAATTAAGATCAGAAGAATTATATTAAACGAAAGAGCGATTAAATGATTGGCAACAAAAAAGGAATAAACGAAATGATGACAACTTCGACTTAAGGAGAATATTGTCCGACAATATTCGTTATTATTACATACATAAACACATATGTAATAATGTCTATTAAATTACATATACACATTTTTAATATACAAAAATGTTATTTCACTAATACCTTCTGATTTTTTTTTCATATATTTTTTTTTTTTTATTGTTATTATTGATTGTTCATATTATTATTCATTGTAAAATATCTTTTACAATCACGGATTAATAATTATTAATAAATCAATACATTTAAATTAAAAAAAGTTAAAAATAATAAACTAAAAAAAAGTTAAAAAAAAAAGAAAGTTGAGTGATTCAAACTGTTCTAGTATTACCTTTACTAAATTAAATCATAAATTTTATGAAATTTATTTAAAAAATATTCCCAAATGTGTTAAAAATTGTAATAGACCAATAAATATGCTTCTTATCTGTCCTAATATAGGTAGAAATTACCGAAGAATAGCTGGTAAAAACCATTTTCTAAAACGAATTTGTTTGAATTAAGCATGATCAAAAGGACGTATTTTGATCACGAGAGATCTTTAACCTCGGTTTGAAATAAATGTTCAATTTCCACCTTTATCCTACTTTGTATCATGTTTTTGCTGCTATTAATGCGGCATCACGCAAAACTGCTGGAAATATCTGAAAAAGTAAATGTAGTTTTTAAGTCACTCTTAATTTTCTTTCAGGTACAGCTGTTCAAATAATGAGTGGCTTTTATAATTGAAACATGACTTGAAACTTTTGACTGCAAACTACGTAAACCTATTCTTAAAAAAATAAATTAGATATCAATTTAATATCAACAAGTACGTTACAAAAGAATAAAAGGGTTGTAAAAACCACGTAGTTCACAATATGATTATGATATATTATATCATTGATTATGATATATGATTATGATTTTTTTTTAAAGTAATGACGAAATTTTAAGATTAAAAGAATTTAATAAATTCTCTTCTAGGAAAGTATCATTGTTAGAAATATTACGTATTAGAAAATGGTTAAGCAGGTGGATATGCATAGTCCTAACAGCTTTTAAAAGGAAGCTTTTAAGCGAGAAAATTCTAGTTAAAGGGGATCTTTTATTTTTTACTGTTCTTGTGTTGGAGACAAATTGAACGACTCCACTCCTTGAATTTATTTAATGTTCAAAGATAAAGTTATCTGTTGTATGTCAATCTTAGTTTCCTACAAAAATTAAGCATATTTAACTCAGGTTCCTGTGCATTAGGGATACGATCATGAAATTCATATCACGTGAAAAATTCTTAGGAATATAATATCGATATGTATACATTTAGCCGATAAAGCAATTATCCGATTGTGAAAAAAGTTAATCTTAAAGTAGCAAGTAATTGAACTTTCATAGTATAGCACTTTCATTTATGTTAGTGACAATTTACTTATTTTTAGTGACAATCTATTTTATACGGACGGATAAAGAAATACATTTAGTGTGTAATGAATTTACATAAAGTTTGATTGAACTTACTTAGTTAATCGTGTAAAACTCACTTCTATTATTTACATCTTTAATATTTAAAGTCATGATTTTATTTTCCAACATAGATTCTAATTGTAAGAATAAAGAAAGTAGGAAAATCTCTATGATATATTTTTTTCATTACTGTACAAATATGGATTTTCATAAACATATTTCATTCTTTTAAAAGAATGCGTAAGTAAAATGTAATTTGAGTGCATATTTTTGATGAATTCAATTATTGTACAGCAATACTAATTTAAATTCATTTTGAAAAGTTTTACTATGTAAGTTGAATTATTCAGAAAATAACAATTTTTACCCGAATTTTTCTTCATCAGTTAAAAGGAAAATATTTCTCTGAAGAGTTTTCCTTGACCTAAATCTGTAATCTAATAACGTGCAGTTTGCAAGACTTTCTTATCATTTTTTTATGTGTTCGAGTGGAAGCTTTTTCCTTTTTTTAAATAATCTGCGGGAGGTATTAGATATGCAGCAAGATCTTGGAGCCTTAATTGGTTGAGGCCGTGCCAAACGACAGCGTAGCCCATTTCGCTGATGGGGCTACATTTCTGTTAAGTTTACTTTTATTTGAATGCTGATTTCTCTTCAGTCTGACTTATCAGATGAATATATCAGCAAAACAGAGTAGAATATATTCCTTTACATCTTTAATTTCCGACTGAATCTCTCGGTTAAAATGACTGTAATCTAAAATTATATTCCAGATTTTGTCTTTGTTCACAACCAACACACAACCAACTTTCATATAGGATGAACAATTTACTAAAGAGTGCTATAACTATCAACCAATTTTTTTTCGCTAGCTGCCGTGGCGCGTGTGGTAGCATCTGAGCCTTTCAATCCGGAGGTCTCGGGTTTGAATCCCGGTCAGGCATAGCATTTTCACACACGCTACAAATCATTCATCTCATCCTCTGAATCAATATCTATCGTGGACCCGGAGGTATTTTTTAGTCATGAATAAACAACACTTTTATATTTATTTTCTTATTATTTCTTGTAAAAAGGAAAACTAACATATTTTATGTTGAAAAAGTCTGTCATTATTTAACCAAATACAACAAAAGTACAAAAACCAAACAAACAATTTAATGCCAATTGACTAAAGAAAATCATGATTATAAAAATTTAATTAAATTAAATATATTCACACTTTACATCAGATAACGTTGTTGCATAAAATACGGGTTTATAATTATTCAGTGGAATCACAAAGAATGTCTATAAACTTTCCCTAATAAATAAGCTGTGTTTTTAATTTGACTTCTACGATATGAGATATATGGTTTATAGAAATTTGTAGTTAACCGTAAACATGAATAACAAAATACATAATTATGATAAATAACATAAGCCTGCAAAATTTGGGTTGTGGAATGTTTTTTAACTTTTGATAATTACTGTAATTCCTGTGAATTTTTTAGCACTGAATCCGAAAATAACCTTCATTTTTTCCATCACTCAGGATTTTTCGCAAATTTCAAAATGTCTAAAAAATTGAAAAATTGCAAACATATGTTACTATAAAATAGACATAAAACGTTTTGTTTATTATAAATTAATAATGTATTCAATTTTTGGCTTATAGTAAGCATTATTATACTCAACTGGTTTGAAGTATAGTTGATCGGAAGGGGGGGTTCGCGTTGAAGATGACGGGACGGTGGAAGAGCTTGACCGACAGGTTGTGACAAGACTTAACAAAATGTAATATGCTTATTAGCAGCTATCCACGCTACTCATCCACCGTGCAACTACTGTTACTGCTTTTTCAACCATCAGCGTGCGTATTCGAATTTATTTCCGTTCTCCATGACCGTTTTTTCGGTGGAAAAAACAATTTTTAGGCTATAAATCAAAATTTTCGTTTTCAAAATGGCTTCAAGAGGCTGCAAAAATTCTGCAGATTCTTTTTTTTTTACATCTGTGGTGAATTAACGGTGAAAAGGCAAAAAATATATAACAAATTTCGCTCGACAAATGTACCTCACGTATTTCGGAGTGAAAATAGGAATCAAGAAAAAATGGGGCACCCCACTACGTTTGCTATAATGTGTTGAAGGACTTAGACGGTGGTCAAAAGTGGTGTACAAGAAGCGTTTCAGATTTAAAGTTTCAATGATGTGGCGAGAGCACGAAATCACACCAACGATTGTTTCTTTTGTTCGACTGGTGTCACGATTTCAATTTGAAAAATAAAAGAAGAATCGTCAATAAAAATTTGCCATCCGCTTAAAGCCCGGTTCCTCATGGTCCAGACGTACCAGTGCCAATTTCACCAGAAAATCTACTTGAAATAGACAGTTCCACAACTGATTTAAATGAAGATAACTTCGAGCAGTACGAACTCGGAGATAGCTGTGTACCAGAGCTTTAATCACAGTCTGAACTAAACGATTTGGTTTGAGACTTACATCTGACCAAAGAAAATTCAGAATTGCTTGGTTCGAGGCTTAAAGAGAAGATCCTGCTAGCATCTGGCACCTCCAGTTACAGAGAAAAGAATTTTCTTCTGTATTTTTTGAAACAAAGGAGAATTACCCTTCTGCACTGACGTACGTGAACTTTTGACTCGTACGTGAAATTCCGTACAAAAGTACTAATTGGAAACTGTTCATAGATTCGTAGACTCAAAGTTTCCCTTCTTCACAATGGGAATATGTATCCGTCAATACTCGTCGGACATTCTGTCCATTTAAAAGAGGGTTACAATAATTTGGAATTCGTTCTCGATAAAATTAAATACAACTATAAGTGGATTACGTGTGGCGATCTCAAAATAATATCGAAGCTCCTAGGATAGCAAAGAGGATACACAAAGTCTTTGGTTTTTGTGTGAATGGAATAGCAGAGACTGCTATCAGTCAATGGAAATCAATGGAAAAGGAAAAATTCAATGGATAAAAAAATTTATATATATATATATATATATATATTTTATTGTATCACATTTTCGAAATTTTTCAACTTTTTACTCATTTTTAAATTTGCGATTTGCGAAAACTCCTGACGTTATGGAAAAAAATAAAGGTTATTTTCGGTTTCAGCGCTAAAAAATATATAAGAATCAATTATCAAAAACTAAAAACCACAAACATCGCAGGCTTGTGTAGTTTGTCTTTTTCGTATCAAAATAACGTAAGGAAAACACCAAATTGGAGCATTTTAATATTGAGGATTAAAGTAAATTTTCCAATGAAATTCGCTGGTTACAAGGTCAGTTATTATTGCTATATGATGCTTGTAGTTTACGATGTGTCTTTTAAAAGAATAGGTAGAATTTTTTTCTATGTGAACATTTTAAAATAATCTTAGTGATGATAAAATTAGTTTTGAAGCGTGTCCTCTGTTACATTACCGTTTACAAGTATCGTTATTTTGTTAGTAAACCTGCTTCAGAGCAAAGGTTTTTCTATTTTCTCTTTTAGCTTTAGTATGGTTATTTCGTAATGTCTTTGGTAAAAAAGAATACTTTATAACTTATTATATCACTATATACGTTAAGTCCATTCTTTAATCAGCTATTCTTTCTTGTTGCTATAAAATTAAAGGCGTTCTGATTTACTTACCTGACCTGAAAATAATTTTATTTTCAAAATAAAAGTTTAGTGGAAAATGATTACAGACTGAGAAAATATGTTTTTAGTTTTCATGCGTTTTTATTTCCTTCTACGAAATAAAGTATTGTGATCACGAAAAATTTCGGTTTTAAGGTTTCAACGGAAATATTCATTTTGACCAATTTCGGTGTGACGTCTGTAGGTAGGTACGCACGTATCGCGCATAAATCAAAACAAAAGTGATTGGCCGTAATATATTGAAATTTTGGATTTAGGACTGTTGTACCTTCTAGTTGTGCACCTTCTCTTTTGATTGCAATCGACTGATCCAAAAGTGTCCAAAAAAGCCCAAAATCCCAAAAAATTTGAATTTTGGACTTTTTCTTAATTGCAGTAATAAGCCCTCATTCAAAGCTTTTCAACGATAATCAACAATGGTACTTGTTTTCATTGTTTCCAGAGTTATTGCTAAATAAAATATTAATTAATGAAATATTTGAATCTTACAAGGGAAGGCACATCGGTTCGAATCAGACTTCATCTCCTTTCTTTTTTTAACTTTTTTTTTAGTTTATTATTTTTAAACTTTTTTTTTAAATTTATATATATTGATTTATTAATAATTATTAACTCGTGATTGTAAAAAAATATTTCACAATAAATAATAATTCAATAATAACTATAAAAAAACATATACATATATATATATATATATATATATATATATATGAAAAAATCAGAAAGTGTTAGTGAAATAACATTTTTATACTTTTAAAAATGTGTATATATAATTTAATAGACATTATTACACATGTGTATACGTAACTAATTTGGTGAAACAACTCACTATTTAATATTAATTGAAAACTATAATTTGGAATCTATTATTTTTGAATATAAATTTATTCAATTATTCTGGAATTTCTGTTTAATTTTATCTCCATTAAAGTTAACTACTGTGTGACTGAAAAATAGACCCTCACAAGAACAACGTATACACATTACTGAGGCATACATGCCCGATCTTCAATAAATTGCAAAAAAATTCTTATCTTTTAGTTCATTACTTCTCTGATATTGTGGACAATGTTCTCTGTAAGGCGAAGTTGATCATCGTTTTGTTTATTTGATTTTTGTTTCCAGTCATTTAATTGTTCTTTGGTTTGATATAATTCTTCTGATCTTAATTTGTGTACACGTTCTCTAGTTTTCAAATTTTTTCTTTCTTCATATTCAACTTCCTTTCTTAATCTCTTTATTCTTTCCTTGGTCTTAACGTTTTCTTCCTCTTTATATTTATCATCTTCTTTTGATGTTTTTATTCTTTCTTTGTTTGCAGTATTTTCTTTCTGTCTAATTTTTTGTTTGCAACATTTTCTTCCTTTCATTTTTTCTTTGGTTTTAACATTTTCTTCCTCTTCATATTTATCTTCTAGTCGTTATTTTGAGAGATAATTCTTTATGTTATCTTTCTTTTCCTGTATGATTGTTTCTTTTTCATTTTTGATTATTCACCAAATAATGCAATGATTAAAACTGAAATTTTACTCCGTAAGGTCGAAATTAGCATTTGTAACTAGAATACAGAAGTTCGCTAAACGGAATAGTTTAATTATTATTAACTTTTATTTATACTATATACAAGAAATCTGAAACTTTTGTTCATCAATAATTCACGAAGATACGAATAATACTGGTCTAGTAGTACGAGTAATAAAGAGACTATTACTGTATCCTAATATTTCAGCAATTGTGTAACTGTGAACTTTATTAAAGAATCGGAAGATCGTATCTCACTTTCAAATGAAATAAGTTAAATGAAGGGCAGAAAAAAATGTGAATATGTGATGTAATAAGCGTACAAGGAAGTCACGTGGTGTCTACATCTGATTTTTGTGTTTAGTATATCTAAATAAATAAAAAGTACTCGTAAGTTAAATCAGTGTTATTTACAGAGATTTAAATCAGATTACCTTACCGTATTAACTCAGTATGAGTTATGTAGAGATTTAGTTTTCTAATTGTGGTAAAATTAGTTTTTGGTGTTTTTTATTTTTTTATAATTTGTGTAGGAAAAATAATTACAAATAAACTATAATGATCTGAATGTTTTAATGACATTTCAGTGTTGTGTACATCTTAATAAATTATTTGAAAAACTTATTTTGTGTTTTACTGCTTTTATGATTCGCCGATTCAGATCATACAATATAAAAAAAGATGAAAATCTTTCTATGCATCGATCTCAGAGGCAGCTATTAGTTTTCAATTTTATTTTGGCTTTAAACTTTACATTTGTATACTGTATTGATAAAATAATTTTTCATTAAGTTAGGTTTTTCAGAAAATCTGAATGAAAATATTCTCGTACCTACACACAAGAAATATATGCAGCAAAAAACGCCCCCTTCCATAATGGTGAAATCATACTTAAAATATATATTAGTCCTTTTTTGTAGTTAGTAAGTGAATGACCGGGGGTGTTGGCGAAATGTCGTAGGCGGATCTAATGTCTGGGTGAAGGGCCGAAAATCAGGACAGAATGAAGACGCCAAGTTCTCGATTCATCGTCGCACTATGGTTAGAGTATTATGATACGTATTAAAGCAGACATCATTGTTTCGGTCAATAGCGTAAATCGGCAACCACATCCCGACTAGTTCCGTTGAATCGATATTCAGCTATATTATATGAGTATAGCTGTTTGCACAGCCCTCATAAACGATTATGGAAGTTACATTTTTGTTTTATTCATATGATGTAAATAATTTTAATATTACAAAGGAGGGTTGGTTTCATTGTTCTCCGTTGCAGTAATTAATAAAATCGGACTACATATTCATGATGTAAAAATATTGTAACTATTAAAAAAATAAATAATTAATCAAAAAACTTACGAAAGTTATAGAATTTACGTAAATAATTAGTAACTACACATAATGAATTAAGGAATGAATGTTTTTCCTTTACTTTATCAATGAATTTGATTCACTGTTATTATTGAAATGGCTTGGTAAATTTTCTACATTAAAGACTGATGCTAAGCAAAACAAAACAAAATTTGAATTTTAGTTTTTTCTTTTTACGATATCTTGTGTTACATGTCTTTAATTTTTGATTTATTTACGGTTATAAATTTTAGTACATCATTTCCCGCTTAAGTTAATTATCAGTATCTATAGTCAATAATAATGCCAATATTACTAACAAAATATTAGGTAGCTGAAAAAATACTGTAAAGTGATTGCCAGTCCCTCTAAGATACTTTTATTGTTGCAAAAACTAGCTATTAATATGAATAAATATAACACATGAAATAAGATCTTTTTTTTACATTATGAATAAATAAGTATAAAAAAAGTATTTGCATACATTCGCTTTAATTATACATATATTTAAAAATGATTTTATTTTTAAAGACATTTACAATAAATTTTTGTTTCCTATTTTAAAAGATTAAGTTTCAACAAACGTTACTAAAGGTTCTAAAATGCATAAATTCTTATTTTAAGATCATTAAATGACCGTATTCAGTTTTTTAAATTAAAATATTTATATTTTAAAACTTAATATTTTATATGTTAGCAGTACACACTTAACACTAGTTTGTAAGTGACCGGTGGACTGATAGATGTCGTCTGTTAAAATGCACTGTTAAAGCAGTTCAACACTGTAACTTTCTACTGTTTTATTAAATGTAAAGAAAATGTAGCAAAGCAGCTTTTTTTGTAGAGGTGGGGAATTCATTTTACAGACGCCAAAGCAGTGTTGGGGGTCGCTAACAGGTCCCGCTAGGTTTTAGGAAGAGCGTATGTATCCCTGCGCACTGCCGACTAAACCTCCACTTCTGGCTATCTACCCTCCCTAGCATAGCTAATAACGCATTCCATCAGGTAGGGAGAGATCACCCACATACACAGTCATACGTCATATCATACTACAAGTACAGATCTTAAGTTGAAAACACAATACAGATTCTTACACGAGATCATTAAATAATCAGTAGAGAACACAATACAAACATCAAATGATACAAATTATACATGATACATGTATAAATACAGTTAACCATATACAACAAATAATGTTGGTTTTTTTTACATAATACCTAAAACTAGACATCATGTTATCATTCAGAATAGGAAACATACATGTTACATAATACCTAAAACTAAACATTATATACGTACTACAAGATAAAAATATACAGTGTATGTGACAACAGAAGCGCAATCCACAGAAGCTGTACGCAGCTGTTACTCGTTTCACAGGTACAGTACATACCTAAAATACCAAGCCATCTAGGCTGCCATCCAACACCTGTTCCAAGTACCTGCAACTTCAATGCGCCAAGGTGACCCCATGCGCCCGAGGAGCCCCCTAGGTGCTCGGTCGAGGACCTGTCCACCCACGTGTCCTCCGACGCCTAGCTCTTATGCGGGTCTCCTTCCAGGTAATTAGGTCCTGCAGGTCTGTCCTGGTGTAGTCAACAATAGCCTTCCAGTTTGTCTCCGAGTGCAATAATATATCTTGCACTTCTTCTGGTGTAAAGATATCCTCTTTATGTAAAACATCTAATAGATATTTTTTCTCACGATCGTATCATTCTTACTTAAAAAAATCATGGTAGGCGATTTCCTCCTTGTGGCAGACAGGGCATTCATAGGAATGGTCCATGCAGAACCTGAAAAGGTATGACCTTAACCTTCGATGGCCCGTCAGGAACTGCGTTAAGTAATCATCTACGGAGCCATGATGTCTGCCGCTCCGTCGTTTGACATCACCAAGCATCGGATGTGTCTACCGTCCCTTCTCGCACCGGTACCATCTCCGTTGCCTTATGTTGTTCATCTCGACGTTATGTCATTATTTTACTGCCTTCACTCTTCTGGTGGGAGAGCCCTAATTTCCTCCATCTTTCTTCGTTGCTCATCAACCACCAGATCGATAGGAAGAAGTCCCGCTAGAACCTCTGCAACCGCTCCTGAGACAGTCCGGTATCCGGATATGACCAGTAGACAGCAGCGTCTGTAATATGTCGCCAGTATTCTCCCCTGTATTTGGCGTATACCATGGCTCCCGCCCACACCTCTGCACCGTACAGTAGTGTGGAGTGGGCCACGCTTACTAGGATTTTTCTTCAGCGATGCTTTGGTCCGTTGCAGTTAGATAGGAGGGCGGCAACTAGCCACATGACCCTGTCTTCTTGTTTGCCTCTACCGCATGCGACTCAAATCGCAGCCTGGTATCAATCCAGATGCCTAAATATTTTTCGGCTGGCCTGACGTGATGCGCTGTCTTTCGATGGTGATTGTCAGCCTGGGTCGCCTTTTAGCTGCTGATATCACAACTGCCTCTGTTTTCTCGGGTGCCATTTACAACCCGACTCCTTGTATCCATTCTTTGATGCTTTCATAGCCGTTGTGTATCTTCCCCACCGCCTCTCTTTTGGTAACTGCATCTACCACCATGACAAGATCATCCGCATACCCCATTAGTGCAACTCCCGGGGGCAGCTGCAGGGGGAAGACCCCTTCATATGCAAGGTTCCAGAGGGTTGGTCCAAGGACCAACCCCTGCGGTACTGCCCTATCCAGTACACGTTCCACTACGCCATCCTCCACTTCCCAGATTAATTTACGCCCAGTCAAATATGAAATAATTATCCTGGTAATGTATCCAGGTATCTCACAGAATATTAAGGAATGCCTAATAGTTGCGTGAGTGATGCTATTAAAAGCATTCCTGACATCTACGGTGTAATTCTGCGAGCCATGTCATATACTGCAGTCACCGCGCCGAGAGCGGACCTACCTCTCCGGAAACCATATTGTTTCTTCGAGTCCGCCCATTCCTTTAACAGCGTCAACAAGCCAGTTTGGAAACTGCATCTATCATTGCGAATGGCTTGTTCGAAGTGGGGAACTCCGGATCTTTTCCTGATTTGTGCACTAGAACGAGCCTTTGTCTCATCCATACTTCCGGGAACACTCCTTCTACCAGACAGGTGTTAAACACGTCCAGGAACGTTTCCGATTCGGCCCCGGCTGCCACTTTAATAACTAAGTTAGGCAGGAGGTCTGGCCAGGTGACTTATCTATTGGCATCCTTACCACAGGAGCAGCAGCTCCTCTTTGGTGAAGGGTTGTGGGGGTCATCGTCGCCTTGTTTTTCCATAGCAATCATATCCCCATGGGGAAATAGACCTTCGATGATACATGTGATCTCGTTACGTTCCCTTGCAATCTCATTATGTTCTCTGGGTCTCAGAGCTCTTTTTACTATCAGTCTGTAAGGTCTCCACCATAAGTTTGTGTCTATTTCCTCCAATAGTCGCCGCCAGCAGGATTTCTTGGATTCTCTAATCATCGCTCTGAGTTGCCTCTTGTGTTCTTTAAGTTGGGCCTTGTATAACTCTCTCTGCAAATCCAGGTGCGCACGCGTTGTCAGCCTCCTGTATTTGTGGTACTCTTTTCTTTTCTCTCCTATTTCTGGGGTCCACTAGTACACAGGTGGATGGCCCCTACAAGGATATCTTCTTAGAAGTGTGTTATCACACACCTGAGTGAATTGATCAGGTATCTTGCTTTCCCATCAGCTGCAGCTATCGCAGTAATGCCACGCAAGTTAAGTGTCCCAGTGAGTGTCTCCTTGTCTAGCGTCCTGGTACTCCAGTCAGTTGTTGTTGTCCAACCATGCCCACGTCTGTCACTGTCAGTGATCGTCATTATTATAGGCTGGTGGTTATTGACGGAGTACCCTTCCCATACTCTCCAACCATAAATCCGAGCGGCCTGATCCGGAGTGGCAAATGTGATGTCGACTATAGAACCCGTCGAACCTCACCTGAATGTGTATCTAGCACCATTATTGAGGCATACCAAATCCAGGGTTGCAATACTCTCCATCATGATTCTTCTTCTAGAAACAGTCCTTGTAGACCCCTATGCAGTGGACCAGGCGTAAAATCACCGGCCATCATTGCCGGTCGGTGTGCCTGGAGGTCCCTCGTGATGATTGTCAAGATCAATTTATATCTCTCATCACTTACGTTGTGTGAGATGTAACAAGCATAGTAGTATACCGGTTCTACTCTTGCCCTGACAAATCCTGTTCCATGGTATACGTCTCTAACAGGTATTTGTCTGCACATCCATATAGCCGCAGTCCTATCTTCAGACAGTATCCACCCTGGGCGGGGGCGAGTGACATACGGTTCGGAGATGAGTGCTATATCTGTACCCATCTCCGATGCGTATCTAATCATCATGGCCAGTTCCGCATGATTCAGGTTAGCTTGTATTATCTGGACGTTCATTTCTTTGCCGTACATTGTTCTGCCCTTCCCCAGTTACTACTAGTGTTTACCTTACCAGCTCCCCTGGGACACAAGAAGGAGCCGGGCGGTGCCCTTCCGTGTCACATGTTGAGCATTTTGATGTCGCAGCCCAATCTGCGGCCCTGTGGCCGACGCTACCACAATCAAAACAGGCTTTGGATCTGTCAGCGTCGCTACAGTTCCTTGTGGTGTGGCCCGTCTCGTCGCAGCGGAAGCTCCGCAGAGGCTGCTCTCTAATATCCACCCTGCATGATACCAGGCCAATCCTCACTCTGCCTTTCCTCACGATTAACTCTGCCATTGGTGCTGGTAGCCAACAGAAGGAAACGTGTGTCTCGCTATAGCCAGTTCTTGTTCTTTTTTTATAGTGTATGTTGTCGAGGAGCTCAGAACCTGTATCTTCCTCAGACCATCTGTTATGTTTACGCCTTGTGTGCCAGATACAAAGTCCCTTATGCGCAGTGGTCTTTGCCGTCACCTTCCCATCCTTTATTGTATTAGTGACCGTTTGTTTAAACTCCCCGGCATTTTTTCGCTCTTCTCTGACTTTTATTTCCATACGGTCGCCGGTCTTCTGTATGGAAAGGATCTCAGTGGATGGGGGCACCGTGGCCTTGCTCCGTAGTGTTTTCAATAGGTCCGCGTACGCCGCGGTAGGCTTTACGACAAGTGTTTCAACCTTGTGCGTGGACTCGGCCGGTATTTCATCGTTTCGTGCGTAGGGAAGTCTACCCCTGGGGCGAGCAGGTGATATTTTCGCCCCGTCTTTCTCCCCTCGCATTCCAATATTTTCCGTGTAAGGTTGGCGGTTGATGTTCGGTATAACTCCGTTTGAAATTCGCCCAGATTTCCAACATTAAACGTTTTGATCTTGTTAAAAAGTTTTACAAGGGATTATGGCAAAGATTATGGAAGACAAGGCATTGTCTTCTCTGGTGTCCACGTAGGCCACGTGAAATGTATTCTTGACAGGAGCCTCATTTCCCGCTTTGACTCCTGGAGCATTTAGTAGCCACGCTACTAAAGGATGCCTTGTAGCCAGCTTCGTGTAATTTGTTCTCCGTTAGTTCCTTCCTATTTATTACCGCAATGCTATCCAGGGCTCCGTCTTTTTTATCGGGTTGTCCTGTGTAAGTATTGCGTTACGCGTTCTTCGGCCATGTCTTTTTGATAAAGTCTGCCGTGTCTTCATCGGGGACTCCATTGTTAAGTCCATCTATAATAGCACAGCCAGAGGCAGTCACAATCTGTGTTGCCATTTCCGTTGTTTGTTTCTTGCTTGTAGTGAGAGTACTACCGCTTACCATTCTTCTTAATTCTTTTACTGTGCTGCTTAGTCCCGCATCGACCTCCTTTATGCTTCGTTTTATCTTCTTATCGATGCTTTTTCGGAGGTCAGATTCCAATTCCACGACAAAGTCCTCGAGTTCTTTGGGAAGCTCTTCTTCCCAGTTGGAGGTTTTCTTTATAATATGTCTTTCTATATTTTTCTGATATCTGCACTGTGAAAGGGATGAAGCTCCCCAGGTTGTGCATCGGGTGTCAACACGCCGGTGCTGGCCTTAACAGGCGTAGCCTCCATGTCAGTATGCCTCTCTGATCTATTCTTCTGCATGTTTGTTTTTACGAAGATCGTCTGTTGTTAAAAAAGGGGGGTTCTTGGGGGATCCGGCTTGGGGCTCAAAAGGTTTTGTGGTTGGGGGCTCTGGAGCTAAGTTATAGAATTCACTGTACTATAGCTGAGTTTTAATGTTTAAATGAACTAAACCTATAATCAACCTTTCGAAAGATTCACTATTTATGAACAAACTTTTTTGTTTTGGTCATACTACAGTGTATCCATCCGCGACTTCCTGCACTACTTTCTAAAACCACGTGTTTCTAATACTACCTTAAAAAGTTTATATATCGCTCAATATTACCCCTACAAAGACGAAATGTAAACCTGACACGTATCTTATCCAATATTTAATGATGTTAACGCTAAAAATGTGATTAACTGTCTGTAAAAATAATTATTAACCTATAACTTTGAGCCACGTGGTGGCATGGGTTAATACTATAGCTAACTTAAAACTACCTTTATTTGTTAAATTAACAAAGGTAAAACGTTTCAAATGTTAATTACTCAAGTATATTGTTGTTTTATACACACTAACACTTAAAGTAGATAAAAATAACAATATTTAAAGCACTTATAAATACGGCTCTCCACATGTTTTTATCACTATTCACTAATTTGTTAATACCTTATCTACGGATTAATATATTTTAATCGCACTCGTACGAATGTAGATCACTAACTAACACACGTTTTAACAATAATTTGGAATAAAATAATTAAAAAAAAAACACTGAAGACAGCACTTAACGGCGGAAGAAAAAATGCCGGATGCATTAACCTCGTCACCATTGTAGCAAAGCAGCTTGGGTATGCCTCGTAGTTTAAGTTAGTAAAAGAAGCACTACTATTCCTTTTATAAGTAAATTACACCACAAAAATGGTATGATATTTCCATATTTACTGAGTTATTTTACCGTGAAGTTCATCAAATTCATTATCATTAGGTAATCAAACTGAAAAAAAATATTCTTTTTAAATAATGTTTTAAAATTTTGTACCTTAATGTCTGAATAATAATAATAATAATAAAAATGTTTTTAGGATACCCTCAAAATCTCTCCTTATAGGTACCCCACATTGCTGCAAGAAGTTAATCCTATCAACTGAGGGAACCGAGACGACCTTCCAGTGTTCGGAAGAAGGTGCAATAAAACTTAACCGAAGATTCTTAGTGTAATGCACCCTGTCAAGCCGGAAATAGGAAAGGGAATAATCTAAAACAAACTACATTAAACTGTTATTGAATTTTATTCGACGCTCCTATCCAGTCTTCATATAATAACTTTATTATATTTAACTTTTTCATATTGTAACTTTATTTTTCTATCATTTCTTTTTTTTTTATTATTTCTTATTAAAAACTTTAAGCGATTTATGTAAATATAATTTAAAAAATATCCTTTCGAAGAAATTCTTCAAAAGCTAAAACTAAAAACGAATCAATATAATTAAAATCGATTTCTTAACTGCCACGTAACTTCATGGTTTTAAATCTATTTTTAAAAATGCCTAGCCTTAGGTCAAAAATATCGAATCCGTGCTTTGATTGACCTTGTTCAGTAATTTGCTTGACTAATATTTTCATAAAACTATTATTTAGTACTACATATTGTACTTCGTTAATTTTGTTTCATCATGAAAAATAAATATTCAACACTTATTAACTGTTCAACTGACACATATATAGATGTTTTAAAGTAATTAATTTTTTTAACAAATACGTGTTAATAATTTTTTATCATCTTATATACTACTTTGAAAATTTTGAATGTAGCTGAGATTACTTTATCTGCAGCACTTCAGTTTTTCCTGAAGTTTGTACTAATAATTTTGATTTAATGTCGACAAAAAAGTCTTGTAAAAACTAAACAATCTATTTCTATAAAAATCTATAAATGCAACTGGAGAATTAAAAATTCTATTTTTCAAATATTATTTTAACAAATCTTTACTGTAATTTGAGACCTCTAAATAACAAATTTTTGTACAAGTTATTAAATATTACAGTAAAGTGAACACAATGCTTTCCGGAGAAATAAGAACATTATTACAGGATAAATATGAAAGTTATATTGTGATGATAAGAATCCGTCACTTGTTGATAACAGTATATTATTACTTTAAGATTGTTTTAAGTGGGGGAAAAACTGGAAACATAAAAATATAAAACCATTTGACTGGCAGTTATTTATTTAGTGATTTAGAAAAGTTTCGGTAAGCCCAATTTTTAGTATTCGAAGACGGACTTAAACTTATAATTTGAGATAAATGATTCGCTTAGCTAAGAAGAACAAAAACCATTTCACGAAATTTATTTAGTTTCTACTTTCCGTTAATAAAGTAAATAATAAATTTCATGGATGGTAGCGTAGTGAACATTTACCTAGCAGTTGTAAAAGTAACTTATTTTCACATGGCAATAATTTACATACTACGGTTTATTTTGAGTTATTTTTCTTTTCAATTGAATTTATGGAAAAATAAAATACGGTGTAAATTAATTTTAAAATATCCGATTAGAAAAACATTTATGTACTTTATATTCGATAAAAATAAGCTATTAATTTATTTATATAATTTCCTCTCATTAAACGAATTTTAATTAAAAAAAGGAGAAATGTTCTTTCTTTTGATTAATCTGAGCAGATTAAACTCGGTGATTTAGGAATTCCGTAATTATTTGAAAATTGAATGCTAATTTTCTCCATTTCAAGAAAGGAATTACTGCATCCCAGCGTGGCGAGATTGCCGGCTTGTTAACTGCAGGCAAGCATTCAAAGCCTTGATTGCCATTTACCTTTCATTATTTATTAGGGCAGTTAATTAATCA
Organism: Lycorma delicatula; assembly: GCF_047948215.1. Lineage (NCBI taxonomy): Eukaryota > Metazoa > Arthropoda > Insecta > Hemiptera > Fulgoridae > Lycorma > Lycorma delicatula. The sequence continues at coordinate 278,343,701 of NC_134455.1, read as the reverse complement.
TCCTCCCTTTGTTCTTTTTTTTGCTTTAAAAACTTCAAAGTTCTCGTCTCTGAATTTCCATGAATGTTTTTTCGTTTCTAACTTTTCTTTCACTGATCAAATATCGGGTAGTACTAGAAAGGAGAACTTTCTCAACAGCCGCTAGCGGCATGAGGTCCGCTCTCTATCCCCAACCCTTGAACCAGCAGCCTTTTGTTCTTGCGGCCGGTTCTGCACGGTAAAGGTAAACACTACCTATTCTACCAAGATAAGTTACCAAATATTAGACATAATAAAAATAATATCATTTTTTAAATTTTGTGTTGCAATTTCATATCCTGTCGATTTATGAGTAAATAAAAACACATACTCAGATGAAATGTTTAATAACCTGTTCATCACTTTAGATGGTCGTTAGTTGATAAATTACCTATAAAAAACAAGCTAATTATCAGACCTAATTTTTAATTGTAGGTTTTCCTACTTATATGCCGATCATGGAAAAAACATTTATAAAGATATTTTTAAATTATACCTAAGTTAAAAACGCATTGATAAGGATATTATTTACGTTACTAAAGTGATAAATAAATAAATATATTTTCATGTCTTCCTGTACGTAAGTAATCTAACGGAGAAATATAAAATCTGCACGTTTGTGTACCTTTTCTTTAAATGATGTTAGAATAATTTGTTATTTAATAAACCTATTAAATAATAATTGATGATTATAATATAATACTTTTTTTAGGCAGTGAATGAGGAATGTTTATTGAAAGACATTGATTAAACAACTTCAGTAATTGTCTGCATTTTACATAAAGATAAAAGTAAAATATGTTTCAAAAGTAGCTAGGAAGGACTGGTACCATTAACTATTTCAATCTTTTTTTTATAAAAATAACAGGTTATTCTCTAACCAATTTAACTACAACATGAATGGTTTTTGAAACTGTGAAAACATATTTTGGTAATTTCTCTGGTAATTCAGAAATATATTGGAATATTCTCTCTATATTAAGTTGAAATATGAGAACACTTCATGTAGAAAATCAAAAACTACAGCTTTGTTAGAACCATAAAATGAAAACAAACGAAACTCATTATTAAAATATGTTAAAAATTTCTTGTTTACCAGCAAATATTGTGAAATTATCTAGAACATTGTAAATTAAAATAGTTTCTTTTATTCACCTAAATTTAAATTATTTGAAAAAAAAATTTCATTTCAGTTCACCATTTATACCATAAATGTAAATTATTTTGTTAGTTTACTAATTTCTTAACATCAAGAAGCATGTTACAAAGATGGCAAGACAACCCATTTTCTGTTTTAATAAACAGTACCTAAATGCATTAAACTCACGTATTAATAAGAATTTAGAGGCATAAAAGATTTTCCTCAGACGGAAGAGTTAAAAGAATTTCTGGAGTTAAAAGCCAATTTTTAATAGCTTATCCAATGTTTTCGAATGAATAAGTGTTATATGTGTCATACATGCTTGAAAGCAGAACTTAACGTTGTTATTTTCTAATTATTAGCATTTAAAGTTTCTGAAATTGGGTAAATTAAAATAATATTCTTCACAACTCCCTCTATGAATCGTGAGACTTTGCCGCTGGTGAGGGGGATTGGTTGCTCAAAGAACAGAGTAGCTGGACCGAAGGTGCAGTCATATCGGAGAGGTATCTGTTGAGAGCCAGACTAAGGAATGATTCTGAAAGAGGGCAGCAGCTACTTCAGTAGTTGTTAAGGGCGTAGGTCAGGAGGACTTAAACAGCCATATCAACATCACGAAATATTCTGAGTACTGTACAGCTGAAAGCAATCCAAAACTACACCTGTTTTCTATTTCAAGAAAATGTAACTCTCTTTAGTAACAAAGATGGAGGCCCTTCCTTAGTAAAATATTCCGGAGGTAAACTAGTCCCCCGTTCAGATCTCCGGGTGGGGACTACTAAGGAAGGGGTCACCAGAAAATTAAAAAATAACATTTACGAGTCGGAGCGTGGAATGTTAGAAGTCTAAAAAAGGTTGGTAGGTTAGACAATTTAAAGAGGGAAATGAATAGATTAAATACAGATGTAGTAGCCAGGTTTGGTGGGAAGAGGAAAACGACTTTTGGTCAGGTGATTTTAAAATAATTAACACTGCTTCAAAAAAAGGCAGGCAGGAGTAGGTTTCGTAATGAACAAGAAGATTGGAACGAGAGTAGAGTATTTCAAAATGCATAGCGACAAAATCATTGTAACAAGGATAAAATCAAAACCTAAGCCGACAATGATTGTTAACGTCTATGTGCCTACAAGTGCCCGTGATGATGATGAGGTAGAGTGTGTATACGAAGGAACTGACGAAGCAATTAAACACATAAAAGGGGATCAAAATTTAATAATAGTTGGAAATTAGAATGCAAGCATTGAAAAAGTCAAGGAAGGAAATATTGTGGGTGAATATGGGCTGGGCAAAAGGAATGAAAGAGGGAACCGATTTAAAGAGTTATGCACGAAGTATAATTTAATAATTTCCAACATCCAGTTTTAAAATCATAATAGAAGAATATACACATGGGAAAAAACACGTGATACTGCAAGATATCAGATAGATTATATTCAGGTGCTATCGCTGCGGGGAGGACGGACACAGGGCAGCAGACTGCAAGGGGCCGGACCGATCGAAGTCCTGCTTCAACTGCGGAGGAGCGGGCCACTTGCGTCGGGATTGCAAAGAGAAGCCGAACTGCAGCAAATGTGGGCAGTTCGGACACAGCTTTGGGGATCGGCAGTGTAGAAGAGCGAATGCCAGAAAATGAAGCTCCTCTACATTAATGCTAAAGCTCCTCGGAGCGGACTAGTCCACGACCTCCTGTGGGAAGCTGCCTCGCAGAAGGGTGCGGACTTTGCCCTGGTGGCGGAGCAGAATGGAAGAATGGTCAGGGACAGGGGATGGCTGATCGACCGGGGAGAGGACACAGCATTGAAGGACCTCACAGGAAGATTTGCGGTCTCCCATCAACACACGGGAGTCGGGTTCGTTAGGCCAAGGGTGGGGGAGATTTATGTATACTGCTGCTATATCTCCCCCAACTCCACGTGGGAGGGCTACGTGGAGTTCCTTAACGAACTCGGAGAGGACATCCGGAGGGCTGGGGTTCCCGCCTTTGTAGTGGGGGAATTCAATGCGAAGAACGCCGAAGTCGGAGGAGAAATGACGGACGAGCGAGGTGAGGAGTTGGCTGAGCTAACCGCCTCGCTCGGGTTGATCAGCCTCAACGATGACACTCCCACCTTTTGCAGGGGTGCCAGAGGGTCAGTCCTTGACCATGTCTACGTATCGGATTCGGCGGCTCGACGGGTGGTGATCTGCGAGGTGCTAGAGACGTAGTTGGGCAGCAACCACAAGGGAATGTGGATTGAGTTGGGTGGCCCGCAACCAGTTGAAAGGCAGGGGACGTGGCTTGTCGATGAGCGACGACTGCCGAGGCTCCGACGGCGGCTTGCGGACCGCTTCGCAGACGTTTATCCAACCGAACATGATGAGTTAATGGAGGCGGTTCAGCAAGCCTGCACAGAAGAACTTACTGCAGGGAGGAGCCCACGGCAGCGAGTATACTGGTGGACCGCGGCGATCGGGGAAATGAGAGCAGGAGTTCAGCGTCTGAGGTGTCGCCTCAACAGGAGTAGAGCAAGGGAGAGAGACGACGTCGAGGATCTGGCGCGCGACCTTAAACTCGAAAGAAACCGGTTAAAAAGGGAGATCCGGAAGGAGAAGAGCGAGGCGTGGAAGAGACTCCTCGTCCAGCTTCAAGATGACCCTTGGGGGCAAGCATACAAGCTTGTCACCAAGAGACTAGGGAGGAGGCTGCCGGTCATAGCCAGCGATAGGATCGGCGGCATAGTCGGCTCGCTCTTCCCCAGTTTACCTGCGGTGGAGTTGAGAGTGGCGCCAATGGACGACGCTAGAAGGATCGCCCTTCCAGAACTTCAGGGAGCCGCTGCGAAAGTCAACATCAAGAAGAGCCCGGGCCCGGATGGGGTGCCGGGAGCAGTGGCTCGAATGGTGGTGGAGGCGTTCCCGTGGTTGGTACTGGACTGCTTGAAAAGTGCTTCGTGCGGGGCGCCTTTCCGGCGTGCTGGAAGGTTGCGCGGCTGGTTCTGCTGCAGAAGCCGGGCAGCGCTCTGGGCAATCCCGGAGCATTCAGGCCAGTGTGTTTGTTTAGCACACTGGGCAAGGTCTATGAACGGATCGTCGAGGGCCGACTAACGGCGGGTGTAGAGGCGAGTGGTGGACTATCCCCTCGCCAATACGGATTTCGAAAGGGAAGGCCAACGGTCCACGCAGTACGCGACGTGATGACATTCGTCGACAATGCCGCAGGAGGAACGTGGAGGACGAGGGAGATTCCGGCCCTTGTGTTGCTCGACGTGCGTAACGCCTTCAACAGCCTTCCTTGGGAGGTCATCGGGCAGGCGTTGGTGGAGAGGAGTGTCTCCGGTCAGCTCCAGCATATACTGAAGGAGTACTTGAGCGACTGGAGATTGCTCGCGGATACTGATGCCGAACAGCGGGTGTTCCACATGCAGGCAGGGGTTCCGCAGGGATCAGTTTTGGGGCCCTTGCTGTGGAACATCACATACGATGGAGTGCTGCGGCAGCAGTATCCGGAGGGGGTAGAAGTCATCGCCTTTGCGGATGACCTGGCCTTACTGATTAGAGGAAAAACGGAGCGAGAGGTCGAGAGAAGAGGAAATGAGGCACTGGGAGGCGTTCTTCTGTATATGGTCGACCACGGGCTCCCGATAGCTCCAGAAAAGTCAGCGGCCGTCGTGTTTGCTGGTAGGCGGCCTCTGAGAGACATAAGGCTGGCTATCGGGGGCGAGAACATCAAGCAGGTGCGGAAGGCCAAGTACCTTGGGGTCTGAATGGATAGCAACCGTTCATTCGGGCCCCATGTGGAGGAAGCTTCGCAGAAGGGTGAACGCCTCCTGAAGGCGATCTCTCGCCTCATGGCCAACACGGCATGGCCAACGGAGAAGAAGAGGAAGGTAATCGTGACGACGGTGACTTCAGTGTTGCTCTATGCAGCCCCCACGTGGAGAGGGCCTTGAGTGTGGCTAAGTATCACAGGCTTCTGGTGTCGATACATAGAAGGCTGCTCCTGCGCACAGCCTGTGCGTACAGAACTGCCTGGCAATCTGTGTCGTCGCGGGATCCCCACTAGTTGACTTGCTGGTCGAGGAACGGTGTATGAGGTTTGGCGAGGTCTCAAAGGAAGAGGCGAGGACACGGATCCTAGTGGCAGGACAAATGGGTGGTGGGCCAGGCGGGACAGTGGATCAGGCGTCTGATCCCTGACGTGAGGGATTGGGTGGGGAAACGTCATGGAGAGGTGAATTACTTCCTCACTCAGCTTCTCACGGGCCACGGCGATTTCAACAGTTACCTGCACAGGTTTAGACGCCGAAGATCAGCGATGTGCAGGTACTGTGATGAAGTGGACACAGTCGAGCACACTTGGTTCGACTGTGTCCGGTGGGGCGCCGCAAGGAGAAGGGTGGCGGCGTTCTCACCCGACGATGTGGTCAGGTGTATGGTCAGGTCCAAAGAAGAATGGCAGGAGATGGAAAGCCTGGCTCATCACATCCTGGATACGAAGGCCAAGGAGGAACCCCCTCGACTGCGGGCACACCTCTGAGGATTGTGGACCTTGGACGACTGGTCGGTGTCAATAGTTATTAGAATTGTTCATTGTTAGGTTAGTGTTAATGTAATGTTGGTTAACTGGATTAACCTTGTGCTAGATCGCTTCTCGGCCTCTGGCCCCGTGCTGTATAACTTGTGTTTTGCAACCGGTGCGTTAAACTTGATTCTGCAAGTACAGCGTTCTACGTTCTCGTCGTCGGGGCTGACAACGATCAGCAGCGGTTAGTCAACCTACGTTGCTGTGGAGTTTAGACGAAGCGGCGGCGTAGTGTGTTGCAGGAGTGCTGCTGTCGGCTAAACAAGGACGTTTCCTTTGAAGCAACGTGTCCCCGTATTCGTAGTTGGTGAGGCCAGAATATTTTTTGATCTTCTGGCAGGTTCGAGAAGCGGTTTCCGCTCCGATCTAGCCGGTGGAAGGAGCTCTTATCTTTTGATTTCTCGATTGGGCTGCCGAACAGACGGTCCGTCGGGGTGAGAGAGGTTTGACGCTCACCTGGTTTTGTGATAGGTGGTAGTTTTATACAAGCTGTGGATTGTAGTGTCAGAATATTCAGTGATGGAGCAACCTGGAGGAGGTTGTCTAGAGGACTTGGTCGGTCTGGCCAAGGACCTGATAGCCGGTGACCCCTTCTTGCCGAGGAGGTCAATCGGTAGGTCACCACCGCGACCCCAGGCTTCCGATAAGGAAGTCACGGAAGCCCCTCGGGTAGTGGAGCGCCCGAGTGTTGCGGTTTGCACAAAAATCCTACGCGAAACCTCTGTCTCGAGCGGTGTGGAGAAAGCAAAAGCTGGACCCGTACAGCGTGGATACAGCGCATGGGGGGCGCCAAGTTTGAAGGCCGCCTCCTTGCGAAGTCGAGGAAGGTAGATTCTGTCCCTGAGCGGGAAGTTTCTGGAGGGAAGCCCGTGTCAAAGCAGGTGACCTACGGAGCGGAAGGCTTGGGGCGAATTGAGGAAATGAGGGCCGAATGGGCCAAAATTTCCTCAAAAAAGGAGTAAAGAGTTGCTCTCGAGGCAACTCGTGGACTCGTATTTAAGCGAGTTTGGTTTGTTGGTCTCAGGACTGGCAATTAAATGCCAAGGCCTCCAGGGCGCTAACCTTGCCCTAGATTCAGTCGTGAGCCGACTATCGGGCAAGGTGGATCAGGTTGTGGAGGGAGTCCGGTGCTTTAAACCGGTTAACGGTCAAGCTCTGGGTGAACTCCAGAAATCTATAAACAGGGTGGAGGAGAAGGTTAAGAAACCTATCTCCTTCGCCTCAGTGACGGCCGCGCCTGCGCCTAGGCGAGTAGGTCCGCCGCCGCCAGCCCAGGCCCCGGCAAGTAAAATTAAGCGGGCCACTGTTAAAGTGGTCCCTATAAAGCCTGATGGCTTCATAATCAATGACGGAGCTAACCCTAAAAAAGATCCTGGACCCCGAGGAAAGAAAGGTTCCAAATTTCCCGGGTCACCAAAACAAGGGATCACGGAGAGGTCCTGGAGGTAGTAAACGAGCAGCAGGCTAAACAACTGCTCGAGCCACGGTTCTTGCTAAGAACGGGCTGAAGGCTCAGCTGCTGGCCGAGCGTAGACCGCAGATATTGGTCTACATTATGCCGAGGGCAACGAGGGTAGAGGAGCCCGAAATCCTCAGGGCGATTCACAGCCAAATTCTTGTGTTGTATATGGCTGTCGAAGACTTCCTCAGGGAAACCAAGGTTGTCCGGCAGTTGGGGAGAAAGGACTCCCAGAGAAGTCACTGGGTACTCGAGACCTCGCTTAAGATCCGGCAGGTCTTAGTGGCCGGTGGAAGGTTATTTTTTGGGTGGACTGCCTGTAGGGTAGTCGACCATGTAGAGGTAGCCCGTTGTTTCAAGTGTCAGGGCTACGGACACACCGCACTCCGTTGCAGAGCGCAAAAGGAGATGTGTGGCCACTGTGCCCCTTCGGGGCACAGAGCAGCCAATTGCCCACACAAATCGTCGCCAGCGAAGTGTGCCGCCTGTGCCCAGGAGAAAGGCAGTAATGCTGGACACCGGGTCGGGAGTAGGCAATGTAGGGCGTACGAGATGGCACGGGCTAAAGCTGTTAAGATCACAGCCTATGGCGACGCCTGAACGGCAGGAAGCCTTTGGGGACAACCTCCGCTCATTCGAACGCCTGCGCCTGGGGCAGATTAATCTGCACCATTCCCGGGCGGCCACGAGCGAGGCCATGAGGCACCTTGAGGAGTACGACCTCGAGGTCCTTTTGGTCCAGGAGCCGTATGCGGTCGCGGATAGGGTGGTCTGCTTCCACGGGGTGAAAGTTATTCATTCTCGTGGGGGACGGCCGCTCTCTGCCGTCGTGGTGAGCTCAGACGCTCTGGGTGTGTCTGGATGCCCCAGTGGTCTGATGAGCGATTCACCGTCGTGCGAATCACGAGGGGTACGCTCGATGTCGTACTCGTGTCGGGATACTTCCAGCTTGGATGGAGTATCGATGACTTGCTGGCGAAGTTGGGTGGGATTCTGGACATTCTCCCGGGCACCAGAGTGTTGGTTGCCCTGGATGCTAACGCCAAGTCTACCGCCTGGGGTTCACCACTCACAGACCCCAGAGGCGCTGGTCTCGAACAGTTCGCAGAAGCCAGGAACCTCTACCTTATTAATGATGCGGAGCAGCCGCTAACTTTCTCCAGCGAACTGGGAGAAAGTTACATTGACGTCACTTTGGTGACGGGTGACTTGCTTCAGAGGATAGGTAGTTGGACTGTCTGGCCCGAGGCCAGTGTGAGCGATCATATGCTTATAACCTATGATATTGCTTACGGAGGCGGTCTAAGGGCACCAAATCAAGGTCGCTACAACCTAAGGGGCCTGGATCGACACAGGCTGAGGCGGGTATGCGATGTTGCATTGCAGGGATTGCAGGGATTGCAGTAGAGTATGGAGTCTAGGGAGGAGGTGAAATTGATGGCGGAGCTAATCGGCCGGGCCATCAAGACTGGCGGCGACGAGGTCCTACGGCGGCCTAGGCCAATGGACGGACCCGTCACAAGAGGCCAGTCCGCTGCCTGGAGCCGTCATGACCCCATTTTTCGGGGAGTCATCTGTGGAAGGCAGCCGGGGGCCCGGAAAGAAATGGTGGTCCAATGACCTTAGCGTTCTGCGCGCTAGAGTGAGGTCCGCGCGGATAAGGTACCAGCGCTGCCCCCTAACGGGGAATATCGTTAACCACGTGCGCGCTGAGCGTTTTCGGATCTACCGGCGTGCCCGTAACAGATATGTTCACGCCATCAAGGAAGCCAAACTCAAGCATTGGAAAGACTCCATGCGCGAGTTGCAGCGCGATCCTTGGCAGCTCGCTAAGACCTGTTACCGACGGAAGCCATTGCACGTGTTGTCCAGTGTTCGGCGCGGGTTAGGTGTTCGTGAGACCACACTGTATCATCTGTGGTGACTTACCGGGCGTTCCTGGATACACTGTTTCCAGATGCTCCGGAGGGTGAAGCGGAAATCGGCGTTAGGGCGGGTGAAACACCATTCCCTGGCGTCCGGACCTTGGAACCCGAAGATATAGACTGAGTGGTTTCTCGAATGGCATTAAAGAAGGCACCGGGGATTGACCAACTTGACCCGGATATTTTCCACCATTTATTGCCTGTCATAAGAGAGCCGCTCGGCAGACTGTCCGCGGGATGCCTAAGCTGGGGCTGCTTTCCGGGTTGCTGGAAGATGGCTTTGGTGAGGGTACTCCTGAAACCTGGAAAGGATCCTGGTGAGGTCGGCAGTTATCGACCCATCAGCCTCTTGCCGGTTCTCGGCAAGTCCAGCCATGAAAGGCGGGTTGTGGAAAAGCTCGAAGAAAGCATTGATATGAGCTGTATTCTAAATCGAGGCCAATATGGCTTCATGAAAGGGGTTGGCAGCGAGTATTGCATCTTAAATGCTCTTACCGAGGTGGAAAGCGCGGACTGCAAATATGTTTTGGCTATTTTTATTGATAGAGGCAGCATTTCCTTCCTTGTGTTGGAGTTCTGTCCTCTATGCTTTGGAACGCCGCAATGTTCCCAGAGCCCTGCACGCCGTGATAAGAGACTATTTGTCTAACCGTACGGCACTGTTTAAAGATGCGCACCTAGTTGTAGAAAAATCCGTCACCAGGGGAAGCCCGCAGGGTTCCGTTCTCGGTACCCTGCTGTGGAACCTGGTGTTTGGTTGATTTCTGGGATTGACATTCCCAGAAGGGGTCATGACCCAGGCTTTCGCCGATGACTGTCTCCTTTTAGTTCGTGGCAATTCACGACCACAGCTGGAAAGTAGAGCGCAGGCGGCTTTGTCATCCGCCGAGGGCTGGATGGACATGCAAAATTGAAAGATTTCTGTGCCCAAGACGAAGTTCATACTTCTGAAGGGTGCAGACAAATTATCATGCAGTCGAAACCCATACATTAAATATAAAGGCTGTGTAATCAGCCGAGGAAGGGTTCATAAGTACCTAGGTGTTTTGTTTGATGATAAGTTGCTTTTTAGCAATCACATTAAGCAACTTGCGGCGGACGCTGTCTAATTAAAATTAGAAGGATTGCTCGGAAAGATTACGGGCTGTCGGGTCGCCAAATGTACTTGGTGTACCGAGGTGTCTTTGAGAGTATGATCGCATAGGTTGGATAGAAATAGAGCACTGCTTCAAAATTTAAGGAGTGCCCAGCGCAGAGCCTTAATAGTATGCACTGGTGTTTTTAAAACAACCTCCTACGAGGCTACCACCGTATTGGGAAAGGCTCTCCCAATCGATTTAGTGGTGAAAGTTCGAGCAGCCATGTGGAAGTTGCGAAGAGGTTGGGAAACCAAGGTATTTGGGATGCTGTTTCGAGCCGGGCTAGAACCGGGGCGGAACGACTACGACAATGCACCGGGTCCAAATTTCGTTCAGTTGCCCATTGCGGAAGAGGCTATGGAGTCTCGCGAGGATGCATAGCAGAATGAATGCCACACCCCGAATAAGGGAAGATCTCTGTATCGATTTATACAGGATCGGGGGGGATGGTATGCCTCGAATTTATTTTTAAGGGCAGCGGGACATTCCCATGTGCTCACCAACCATGTGAATTTGATGCAATATCTGTTCAGGTTTCGCCTAGCGGCTGATGAGTTGTGTATCTGCGGGGAGGTCCAGTCGAACGAACATCTGATGTTCGACTGCCCTGCTCTTGGGGGGGGGGGGGGGCAGAGACTGGGCCACCCTGGAACTTAGAGGTCAGGGGGAAAACTGGCCGCTCATAACCTCCGAGTCAATGTGGCGAGAGCAGCATTGTCGGACCGTGTGGGGGTTCCTCGATGAGGTTGCGATGTTCAACCGTCATCGTTAGATTTCAAATTTAAATGGGATTTATTGATTCCTATAGCGGAGCTGTGGGAAGTCCTTATCTGAAATAATGGCTGTCCACCAGCCAGTAAAAGCTCCAAGCGCTTTAAATGGTGGACCGGCACTAGCTGGCTGACAGCGACTGAGGCGTGGCGGTTTAAATTACCGTCTTTTATTATATAACTATATAGTTTTTAATTGTAACAAGGGGTGCGCCTCCCCGATTTAGTTTTAATGTGGACAAGTGAGTGGTAGGGACACTTAAGCGGGTGCTGTACGGCACCCTGCTTAACCGCCCACGCTAGTTAGGAGCTCATTAGGAGCATTTAGGATACGAGGTCGCAAATCTGTTTCTGAGGCACAGTAGCCGTTTCTTGGCACGGACATTTGGTCTATGCTCTAGGTCGACCGAATGGGGCGGTGGCGGGAGAGATGCCAGCTAACCAACAATAACCTTGTGCTAGGTTAGAATTTCCATTGTTAGGCTAAGTGTATGTGTTTTGTTGTTTTCACGTTAAGGTGCTCAGGGTCGGGATGTTACTCTGGGCGTGAGTTAAGGCGGATCCGGTTGCTGAGCAAACCAACAGCGTTACGTTAATGTGGTGTGATAAATCTTGTATCGTTAAGTATTCTTTTGGGTAAACAGTTTATTATGTGCTTCGTGTTGTAGGATTGTATTTTAATGGTTGTCTATATTTGGGTTGTGAATGGGGATGTTATTGTATGATATGCGTAATGTGGGGGATGTGCGAGTGAGTTGTGCGTCACTGCTGTGCTTTAAAGGAGGGAAAAATAATAATTAATTAGGTTAGGAATTTGTTATATTTAAACCGGCAGGGTTGTTACGGTGTTTCTTTTTGTACGCTTTGGCCAGATTACTTTTGAGTTTTATTTATTTGTTTAATTAGTATGCCAATATTGGTGTAAAATGTGTAGAATTTAGTTGCTCTGGTCCGGGCATAAGAGAAGGGTGGCTGGATCAGCAGATACAACTTTGGGGCATCCGAAGGAGGGATGCGGCATACCACTGTCGAGTGGTAAAAAAAACTAAAAAAAAAAAAAAAATTATGGATGCTGGGGAAGAATCATGGCGACGATTAGGGCCAGGAAGGTAGCCTTATTGCCTAGGGTGTTTTGGCTCCATGTTGTGGGGTCGGGGCTCCACGATGATGGCACTAAGGACCCTCAGGTAAGAGAGGAACGCGAGGGGGCAGCGGTACGCGGAATGCGTGCCGGCTGCAGGTAGGATAGTGACGGGAAGGGTAGCCCCATAGCGGGGGAGCGGGTTGGCTGCCGGAAGAGGCGGTTGGCCTACCCGAATGTGGCTTTGGGGATCCCGGTGGGAGATCCTCCGTGAGGAGGCAGTTAGGGTGGGCAGAGACTGCTGCCACGGCACACTAAAGCGAGCATGCTTTGTCTTAACAGGCGGAGGCTGGTTTCCTCGGGGTCCTTAATAAGAAAGGCAAAAAAAAGATAGATTATATCATGATTAAACAAAGATTTTCAAAAGGTGTCAGATGCATTGGACAGGGCAAAGAAGGAAATATAGTAGGTGAATATGGACTGCGCAAAAGGGATGAAAGAGGGGACAGACTTATAGAGTTTTGCACAAAGTATAATTTACTAATTGCCAACACCCAATTTAAAAATCATAATAGAGAATATACACTTGGAAAAAGCCAGGCGATATTGCAAGGTATATCAGATAGATTATATCGTGGTTAACCCTGGAGTAATCGCGCGGTTAACAGTTACATGAATGGTCGCATGGTTGACCAGTGTCACCCACAGAATGATTTTGTTTTTGGTATCTTATAATTTAATTACTTACTTAATTATTAAACTTTATGCCTTATTTTAATGTTAGAAAGGGTTTATAAAAAAAAACAATCATGAAATAACTTGAAAAATATATTGTAAAAGCAAACAAAAGCATTTTTAAATACAAGTAAAAGTCACAAATTTACCGTAAGTAGATTCTATTATAAAAGCAAACACATTTTTAACTGTTATGAATATCATAAATTTAATACAAAATACAAATATTTTAAAAACAATTTTGGCAAACACTTTTTAAATGATCATTGCACATCCACTTTTTACATTTATCACATCATTTCCTTGTGGTTTTATCTCTTTGTCGTCCACAGTCATGGCAATGTCCTCTAGCACCTTCTCTTCCTTTTGTTGATGCTGGCTCTTGCATTGAAGTACCAAGAAGGATACATGCCCGGCGCCTTAATTCAATAGGTAGTTACAATATTGTAGACCTATATTGAATTTGTGGTTTAACCATTTCCCATGCCAAATTTTGTAAAAATATACTTCTGCTCACTTTATTTTTTGAATTCGATTTGTAAATACAAAGTGCATTGATCGCTGAAATATTTAAGAGATTAAAAAACACAACCATTGGCCATCGACGAGTATTTCTTTGCACATTGTACCTCGCTATTAGTTGGTCAAGTAAATCAACCCCAATTTTAGTGTGGTTATAAAATGTTACGATTTCAGGCTTAGACAACTCACCTGTTTCCTCATCGATATAATTGTCGTGATGTAATGTTGAGGTTAGAAGAACTGCCCGATTCCTTTTTGGACAGTAAGAAACTAGTGTACAGTCTTCTTGAAAACCAAACATTGACGAGAATGCAGAACGGTGTTTGTTTGGCTGAAATTCCTTGGGGATTTCAGTTTTATTTTTCCGGAGGGTACCAACATATGTGAGCCCTTTCTTTAGTTTCTAACAATTTTTTGGCCATCGGAATACTGCTGAACCAATTGTCTCCAGTTATATTCCTGTGGGATCCTTTTACCGGTTCCACCAATCTCAGTACAACGTCCATTGGAGAATTACTCAACCGGTATGGACCGCCCGGCTGAACACTCACATATGTTTCCAAGTTGAACGTGTATGCCATTTTAGCATCTACTAGTGCAAATGTTTTGATGCCGTATTTAGCTGGCTTATTTGGAATGTATTGCCTCAATGGGCATCTGACTCGGAAAGCTAATAATTGCTCATCTATGGTGATATATTGACTGGGAATGAAGAATTTGGGGAAGTTATTATTTACAATTTCAAACACCTCTCTGATTGGAGCAAATTTATCAATTTCTTTACTTGAAGCTCTATCATGCATATTATCAAATCGTAAACATCTCAGTAGAAAAGCAAATCTTTGCCTATTCATTGAAAGATAACATGACTCCATGTCGTTTCCCTTGGAATTGTCCCACAATTTTTGAACATTAGTCCTGAACATCCCGTAACTCCCTATCAAATATAGTAGACCAAATAAAGCTCGAAGCTCAACTTCATCTGTTGTCCTGGCATGTCTATCTCGTGAATATCTACTTTTGAAATTGTTTATGTAAATATTTGTTGAACTCACAATCAACCCATAAACATTGCTATCTAAAAAAAGGTCAAGTAATTTGACTTCTGAATTTATCTTCGAGGCTGTTCCTTTTGGGCTAGGGAGGTGCGTTATGATATTTTCTGAGCGGTTTTTGGCGTTTTTTTTAGGTAAACACTTCAACCATTTTGTTTTGCCATCTTTTCCGAGGTAAAATGAATTTTGTGACTCACCCTCGTAATCATCGTCTTCATCAGCTGACTGCTCGGAATTCGTATTGTGATCACTCTCACTTAGATGATCTATCTCGCCTGAATCCGATTCTTCGGGATCCCTTTATTCCTCTTCATCAGATAATTCTTTGAGCCACTGCTGCCAAATTTTGGGATCTGATGAGTACTCAACTTTTCTTTTGTTAGTTTGTGACATGATCTATGTAAAAATAAAAATAAAATAGGGTTTAGGTATTATTTCTATTTGAAGGAAAAAGCGAAATAGATGAAAAATAACAAATTGATAAATATATATCTCATAAAACAAATTATTAAAGAAAAAAATTACTTACCGGTAAAATAACTTAAAAGGTCGCGTAGGGGACACTTGTCAATCAGACTAGTTTGAGGTGAAACACCTTTCTTAGTTGAAGGGTAAACTGAACGACGACACTGTAGATTCCAACAATAGGGTCTTCTTGAAAGATACTGGAAGGGACAGAATGGTGGGGGTTTTGGAAAGGGAATAACCCTTAAATAATGGCAGGTGGGTGACAACTGTCAACCGCGCGACTACTCCAGGGTTAAGCAAAGATTTAGGAATCAACTCGTTGACTGCAAAACTAACCCTGGAGCAGACATTGATAGCGACCATAATTTAGTGATAATGAAATGTAAATTGGGATTTAAAAACCTGAAGAAAAGGTGTCAGATGAATCGGTGGAATTTAGAGAAGCTTGAGGAAGAGGAAGTAAAGAAGATTTTTGAGGAGGACATCGCAAGAGGTCTGAGTAAAAAAGATTCGGTAGAAAATGTAGAAGAAGAATGGGTGAGTGTTAAAAATGAAATTCTTAAATCAGCAGAAGCAAACTTAGGCGGAAAAAAGAGAACTGGTAGAAAACCTTGGAAATCATAGGATATATTGCAGCTGATGGATGGACGTAGAAAATATTGAAGAAAGTAAAAGGAACTATCGACAGTTAAGAAATACTACAAACAGGAAGTGCAAACTAGCGAAAGAAGAGTGGATTAAAGAAAAGTTGTCAAATGTGGATTGAGAAATAATCATTGGTAAAATAGATGGAGCATACAGGAAAGTTAGGGTAAATTTAGTGGTACATAAATTTAAATCCAATAATGGATAGGAATAGGAGAAGACCAGTTTGGTTTCAGGAAAAGTGTATGGACAAGGGAAACAATTTTAGCACTCAGATTAATAGTAGAAGGAAGATTAAAGAAAAGCAAACCGACATAGTTGGCATTTGTAGACCTAGAAATGGCATTCGATAACTTAGACTGGAATAAAATGTTCAGCATTTAAAAAAAAATTAGGGTTCAAATACAGAGATAGAAGAACAACTGCTAACATTTACAGGAACCAAACAGCAACAGTAATAATTGAAGAACATAAAAAATAAGCCATAATAAGAAAGGGAGTCCGAAAAGGATATTCCCTATCCGCGTTACTTTTTAATCTTTACATAGAACTAGCAGTTAATGATGTTGAGATCCGGAGTAGCAGTACAAGGTGAAAAGATAATGATGCTACGACTAGCTAATGATATTGTAATTCTAGCTGAGAGTAAAAAAGATTTAGAAAGAACAATGAATGGCAAGGATGAAGTACTACACAAGAACTACCGCATGAAAATAAACAAGAACCAAACGAAAGTAATGAAATGTAGTAGAAATAACGAACATGGACCACTGAATGTAAAAATTTGAAAAGAAAAGATTATGGATGAGAAGAATTTGGTTATTTGTGAAGTAGAATTACTAAAGATGGACGAAGCAGGAGCGTTATAAAATGCGGAATAGCACAGGCAAAAAGAGCGAGCCTTGATTCAGAAGTATAATTTGTTTACATCAAAAATTAATTGAAACGGTAGGAAAATATTTTTGTAAGTATATGTTTGGAGCGTAGCTTTATATGGAAGTGAAACTTGGACGATCGGAGTACCTGAGAAAAAAACATTCTTCACACGTAATATTAGAGTTTTCAAGAATCATAATAAAACCTTCTCTGTGTTGTTAAAGATTTTCTTAAGGTAAACTCGAAGAGTGATTTGTGTAAAATAATTTCAAAAATTTCTCGATCAATTTTAAACGATTCTTCCTCGTTTTGCAGGTTTGTTTGCATGAAATATTTTCTCTTGGGATGAGTAATTTAATCTACTTCTAAAACTGTTTTAATCATCAGTTTCAACTATTCCTTTAACAGAATTATGAAAGGTATTCTGAGTGAAAAGTAAAATTTGACGATTCTTTGATTATGTTCAAGTTGGGTGAATTAAACTGGAGAAACTTCAATTTTGCTTAATATGTGAAGAAATTAATTCAGTGAACAGAAATTAATTTTTTCATAATTACAAAAAAAGTGCCACCGTTCAGTAGACAAAAGAGAGAATTACTTAATTGCATGAAGTTATGTAAAAAACGTTTAAAGACTGGGTTAAAAATCCATTAAATTTTTCTTTAAATTTCAGTGGGTACTGAAATATTTTAAATGCAGTTTGAGTACTTTCTAAACTGTTTTATATCTATTTTCCCGCCAAAAAGAATTACAAAGAAATTTGAACATAAAATTTTGAGAAATGTTTTTAATATCCTCAAAAAAATATTCTTGATTACTTAGACCGATTGATAATAGTATTTTTTAACAAAATAATTTCTGGACTTATATTTTTCCAGCAATTTAAAGGCTCTTGCTGTTTCGCATATGATGATAATTGATTTGATTTATATTTGTAACTTGGGACTAAAAGGTTTCTGGATATAAGAATTTTCATTTAAAATTTATTAAATAAATCGTTCTTAGTTTAATGAAAGACATATAAACAAAAAACATACATCCCTAAAATGATAAATGGCTCCTTTTATATAGAGCTTCAATCACTGGCTTAATTTATTAAAACTTATGAACATAACATAATTTGTAGTATTCATCAACAAATTCATTATTACTATTATTATTTTATTCAATAGGTGCTGTAGTAGTTAACTGATGTAATATTTAAATATTAACTATTATGGATGGGTTTTAAAATTACCCCATTTTACATTTTAAATATCATTTCTTTTGAAGTAGTTTCATTTAAAGTGAATAAAATAATTGTTTTATTAGCCAAGTTTTATAAATAAAATTAATATAATTTATGAATGCGTGAATTATCTATTACGTTACATTAAACCACAACCTATGTTATTGTTATGTGCCTTAATTAAATTTTGTAGATGATCTTGAGGAGGGTGATTGGGGAATCACGCTCAGAAAGAACTTAACTCTTTTCATAAAAAACAAATATTTCAACCCAGGTTTAGAACGTAAACAGAGAAATGATTTGATTTGAATTTTTTCAGTGAGTCAGTTACATAGGCCAAGCCTATAAAATGGAATTGACTTTCCGCCTTACAAGTTGCAGTTTTACTCTCCTGGGGAGTGGCTCGATAATGACATTTTTAGCTCGATAATGACATTTTTTGTATTCACAAAAAAGCAACTCGTACTAGTGCCTATGCTTGTAACAAACGTTAAGAAACCCGAATAGCAGATTCGATTTTAATTCTGCAGTTTTATAAATATTTTTATTAATTTAATAATGCAATTACAAAAATATTCTAAAGTGGCGTTTATCTATTCTAATTATGTGTGATTTGTAATAATAGGTTGATCGAAGGTAGGTTGGAAAATTAAGTAGTTAATTTGTGTAGTTAGTCAAATACGCCACATTAAATAAAGTTACTACATTGCCATGGAAGTCATCAGTACGTTGAATCATCTTGAAGAAGTTGTCCTTTATTGTTTTAATTTGGGGCTTACCAGGCAAAAAGATAGATTCCTCATTTCTTCTGACGTCTCTCAGATATGCCTTTTGATAACTGCCGCATTAAGTTTCGTTCTATTCTCTTAAACTGTTTGTAAACTATACAACGTTTTGACGTATATTTAAAACTAGCATTTGGGTGATATTTT